>NW_027187298.1:6972863-7010573 GCF_028583685.1 Petaurus breviceps papuanus | reverse complement strand
CTCTCTCTCTCTCTCTCTCTCTCTCTCTCTCTCTCTCTCTCTCTCTCATTTCTTCTTATGGTTTTTCCTTTTGATTTTGATTCCTTCTTACAGCATCACTAATGTGGATATATGGTGTTTAATATTATTGTACATGTGTAGGTTATATCAGATTACATGCCACCTTGTGGGGGGGAGGGGAAGAAATTTTGCAACTCAAATCTTATAGAAGTGAATGCTGAAAACTAAAAATAAATAAACAAATTTTAAAAATAAGGGAAAAAACGAAAGTAACAAAAATATTATTATGTGGAAAAAATATTTATTTAGCTATGAAAGGGGGAGGCTGGAGTACCCCACTATACAGTTTTGCTGTCTATTTTTTCCTATACCTCACTTAACTTCTCTAAGAATTTAGATGCTATACTATTTGTTTCATATACATTTAATATTGATATTACTTCATTGTCTATGATATATTTTAGCAAGATATAGTTTCCTTCCTTGTTTCTTTGAATTAGATCTATTTCTGATTTTCCTTCATCTGAGATCAGCATTACTACTTTTCATTTTTTTTACTTCACTGAAGCATAATATATTCTGCATCTCTGTTTCAAATGTGTTTCTTGTAATTAGTATATTTTTGTATTGTTTTAATACACTCTGCTATTTGCTTCTATTTTATTGGAGAGTTCATCCCATTCACATTCAGTTATGATTACTATGTATTTCCCTTCATCATATATTCTCCCTTTTTATACTTTTTTTCTCTCTCTCCTTTCACCCTGTCCCTCCTCACCAGTGTTTTTCTTCTGATCATTGCCTCACCCAATCTGCCCATCATTCTCTCAGCCCACCTGTCATTCCCCTTTCCCCTTCTACTTCTGCCCTCCCTTCTGTCAGTCATTCATTTTCCTTATCTGTCCCCTTTCCCTTCTCCTTCCCAATAGTGTAGGATAGATATTTACCTGAGTGTGTATGTTATTATTTCTGTGAGCCAAATCTGATGAGAGTAAGGCTCAAACAATGCTCACCGCCTCCCTTCTTTCCCTTTACTGTAATAGGTTTTCATGCCTCTTTGTGTGGTATAATTTACCCCATTATGCCTCTACCTTTCCTTTTCTCCCAGTATAATCTTTATTTTTTATGCTTAGTTTTTTTTTCATCATCACATCAAAGTCAACTCATACCGCCACCCTCTATCTAAATATACTCTGTCTAAATGCCATAATAGAGATAGAGTTCTTAAGAATTATAGGTATCATCCTCTCATGCAGGGATGTAAATCGTTTAAACTTATTGAATGCTATGTTGTTTTTTCTTTCCTGTTTATCTTAATATGCATGTCTTGAGTCTTGTATTTGAAGTTTGAATTTTCTGTTCTGATCTTTTTATCAGGAGAGTTTGTAAGTCCCCTATTTCATTCGATATCCATCTCCTTCCCTTAGGGATTATGCTCATTTTTCTGAGTCATTGATTCTTGATTGTAATCCAAGATCTTTTGCTTTGTGGTATATCATATTCCAAGCACTCTGATCCTTTAACATAGAAACGTGTAATTCTTGTGTAATCCTGACTGTGACTCCTTGATACTTGAAATATTCCTTTCTGACCACTTGTTCTACTTTTCTCCTTGATCTGATATTTCTGGAAGTTGACTACAAAATTCCTTGGAATTTTAATGTTGGGTTCTCTGTTAGGAGATGATAAGTGAATTCTTCCATTGACTATTTTACTGGTTACTATTTACTGGTTCTACAAAAGCAGAGTGATTTTCCTTGACAATTTCTTGCAAGATGCTGTCCAGACGTTTTTTGTTTTTTTTTTTGCTTTTTTTTGGAGGGTGGAAGGTAGGGCAATTGGGGTTAAATGACTTGCTCAAGGTCACACTACTAGTTTTTATGTTAAGTGTCTGAGGCCAAATTTGAACTCAGGTCCTCCTGACTCCAGAGCTGGTGCTCTATTCACTGTGCCACCTAGCCACCCTCTCTCTGTTTCTGTCTCTCTGTCTCTGTCTCTGTCTCTCTGTCTCTCTCTGCCTCTGTCTCTCTGTCTCTCTCTCTCTCTCTCTCTCTCTCTCTCTCTCTCTCTCTCTCTCTCTCTCTCTCTCTCTCTCTCTCTCTCTCTCTCTCTCTCTCTCTCTCTCTCTCTCTCTCTGTCTCTCTCTCTCTCTCTCTCTCTTTGATCATGGCTTTCATGTAGTCTAGTAATTCTTAAACTTTCTCTCCTGGATCCATTTTCCAGGTCAGTTATTTTCCAATAGGATGTTTTACATTTTCTTCTATTTTTAAAATTGTTTTGATTTTGATTGACTGATTCTTGATGTCTCATAATATTCATTAGACTCCACTTGCCCAATTCTAATTTTTAAGGATTTTTTTTCTACTAGTTTTTGTACTTCCTTTTCCATTTGGCCCATTTTACTTTTAAAGGAATTATTTTTTAGTGGGTTTTGTCCCCCCATTTGGCTAATTCTGTTTTTTTTTTTTTGTTTTTTGTTTGCTTTTTGTAGGGGCAATTGGGTTAAGTAACTTGCTCAAGGTTACAGGGCTAGTAAGTGTTAAGTGTCTGAGGCCAGATTTGATCTGAGGTCCTCCTGACTCTAGGGCCAGTGCTCTATTCACTGTACCACCTAGCTGTGCAAAGAATTGTGGTTTTTAAGGAGTTGTTGTCTTCAGTTAATTTTTGTGCTTCCTTTTCCAAGCTGTTGGCTCTATTTTCATGATTCTCTTATAACTCTCATTCCTTTTTCCATTTTTTCTTCTACCTCTCTTGATTTTTAAAATCCATTTTAAGGTTTTCCAAGAGGATATTTTGGGCCTAAGACCAACGCATATTTCCCTTTGAGGCTTCACATGTGTGTATTTTGACATTGTTGTCTTCTCGGTTTGTGTTTGGATCTTCCCTGTCACTATAGTAACTTTCTATGGTCAGGGCTCTATTTTTTTTGCTCAGTTTTAAAAGTCTGAGCCCTGTTCCTGGGGGCTGGGGAAAGTGTCCCAATATTTGTACACTGTAATCCAGGGTCTTTGTCACTTGCTTTTTGCCCTGGGCCTCTGGGGCTGGTGCTTTGCCCAGTGTAGTAGGGTGGCCCTCCTTAGTTGTTCTTGTTGTGCTGTGGGTTCTAGTGGCAGTTTGCCTATTATACTGGGGCTGGAGACCTCACAACTGGTCTGCTGTGCCCCTAGCTTGCTGAGTCACAATTACTGGGCCTCAGTTGCTGATCTGTGCTACTACTAAGATCTTCCCACTGGCTTGCCTGGCTGCTTATGCTGGTGTAAGTGCCACTTTCACCCAAGTGAGACAGAACTTTCCTGAAGTCCTTCTAAGTTATCTTAAGTTAGAAAATTGTTTCACTTCATCTTTTTGTGAATTTTGTTGCTCCAGAATGATTTCTAGAGACTTGATTTAACATTGTTTCCAAGGAAAAGTGGGGAGAGCTCAGGCAACTTCCTGTCCTCTCTCTGCCATTTTGACTCTGCCTCTAACATTTATCTGCCTTGCTATCTCAGGATCTCTATCTTCAAGCACACAATTAGTGTAATAATCTGTAGAATAACAGATTCTACTCAAAACTGGAAATGACTTATGTGACTTCATTTTGTTCAACCTGTTTTGACAGAAAAGAAAATTGAGACTTAGATATATTTTTACTAAGTCTTAGAATTTTGGTTACAATCCAGGTCCCCTGCTTTTTCCCACTATACCATTTTGAGTTACCTAAATGATTGAGAGAAAAGGACTAGAATGAAGGGAGGAAAGAAAAAAGTGAGGAAGGAAGTGAAGAAGAAAAAAAGGGAGGGAGGAAGAAAGAAAAAAGAAAGGAAAGAAAGGAGGAAGGAAGGAAAAAAGCAAAGAAAGAGTAAGGAAATGGATAGAAGCAAGAAAGGAAAGAAAGAAGGAAGGACAGAAGGAATGAAAGAAGGAAGGAACTAACGAAGGAAGGAAGGAAGGTAAGATGAGAAAATATTAGATAATGATTTTTTTTCCAATTAAAGGTAGTGAGAGAAAGAGCAAGGGAAGTAAAAATAGAAGTCATTTCTCACTGCATGAAAATATCATACTACGCACTGGAAATACAAAGAGAAAAGGAAGAGAAATCCAGTTTTCAAGGAGCTCTCACGACAATAAAGAGAAATAACAAACATTTATGATTTTAATAGCATTTTGAGGTTTATAAAGTGCTTGCCTCAGTTAATGCTCCTGTGAGGTAGGATGTTTGTTTCATTACTTCCATTTACAGACAAGGAAACTGAGTGTCAGAGAGATTAAACAACTACTCCAAGGGCACAGTCTAGGAAGAATCAGAGGCAGAATTCTAATCTAGATCTCCTGAATCCAGATCTAGCTTTCTTTTCATTTCATAGTTCTGCCTTTCTATATACTAGCTTTATTTTAGATATAGGTTTGTTTTAGGATTTTCTTTATTTGGTGGGGGCTGTGGGTGAGAAAGGGAGAAGAGCAAAAGAATAAACATGGGAGTGGGAGTCACTCAATGAAAGAATATTTAAATTATTTCAAATGGATTGCAAAGTGTTGAATCATAAAAAGGTTGGCAAAAAAGCCTTCTCCTCATGAGGTCTGGCTAATATTAGGAATTATTGCCTCAAACCCTGCAGGTGTGGATCGATTTCTTTCAGTACCAGTAAATGGGGTTGCAACTGCCTTTGACAACCTACAAGCTGCACAATTCCCAGGCCCCAGGGCAGACAATGATGTGGGGGAGATGCTGATTTTAGGAGAGAAAATTACAATGGTTATATAGTAAACAGCACCTGGAAGTTTACTAATGATTTTTACAATTAACAGCAGCAGTGTGGTCTGATTATTCATGCATGTTTTCTATGAAAGGAAAGAAAAGAAACAGATGTTTAAAAGAGTCACATGGCTTGGTATTTTTTTTTGGGGGGGGGTGTAACATGGGGGATGGGGAAGGGTCCATGAAGCCATAAAGGACCTAAGGAGACTCTACTCCTGCTACGTGTTTCTCTTAGTTTGATAAAAATCATTTCTCCTACCAGATCTTTGACATCACAGTAGTTCCCTCCTACATGTGCTATAGGTGATATTGTCCGATATTAGAGTTCTTCTGATGCCTCAGCCCAGTAGGGAGAGGACCTTGGGTTCACAAAGGCTATGACAGCAGAATACAGCTTCTGCCAGATTTTTCTAAGCTGGAAAAGCTTCAAGCATCTGCTTACTGACAGATAAGATGTCTGTCATCATGAAAGCCAATAATGGAGAGTCTTACTATCAAAATATTGAGCAATAAATTATGATTTTTTTCTTAGTTGTGGTGAGGGAAGGGTAGCAGCACCATTTCACCTAATCAATAAACATTTATCAAACACTTTCCATGGACCCTTATTCCCTGCAGCTCAGGGTAGGGGATACTAATAGGAAAGTGAGAAGGTCTTGTCCTCCAGAAGCTTATATTCAACTTGAATGTGAAGAATATCTATTAAAATATGGGAGACCTTCAAAGCACATTGGTAATAGGATTAACCACAGCAGTGAAACCCTAGGCTTCAGGGCTGAGAGGAGCATTGAAGTATTGTTTATGCATTATTAATCCCTGCATAAGGTTTTGCTCATTTTATTTTATATTTAAAAGTGTGTTTTTAATTACATGTGTTGTATGTCTGTGAATCACAGATCACTACAATATCTAGTGATAAAAATGAGTTTCATTCAAAGAACTATGGCACACAGTGGGTGTGAGTAGGCTGCAACATATGATAAAGTTACCCAAAAGTATTAGCATCGATGACTTCAAAGAAATGCGTTCTCAAAAAGAAGAAAACTGGAGCAAGAGATAACCACTGGAGAGAAAGCAACGTTCAGGCAGTAACTGTATATTGCAGTTGTATCTTTGAGATAGCAGGGGAAAAATAAACAAAGATATATGCAAGGGCTTGTATTGAAATCCCTCTGTTGAGTTCATGTGAATATATGAAGGAGGGTCTCATGGAATGATCAGGAACAATTATGTCATGCTCTGCATCATAGGAGGGACCATTCACAATTACATGATTAAAACTCCATTGGAGCACTGGAATATTTAGCATTTTAAAGATATTTCTTCTTTCATTTTGATACTCTATATTCTTCACAATAAACATAAATAAATTTCTCAAACAAAAACAATGTATATATATTACATATAATATATATATACAAACATACATGTGTATGTGCACATATACATATTTCCTTTTCCAAATAACTTTTTCTGTGTTCCACATTTCTGGGTCAAAGGCATGAGCAATACAGAAACTTTTCTTGTATAATTTTGAATTTTTTTCCCAGATAATTTCAAACAACACACAATTCCATCAGCAGTGTCTTTCTCCTTATCTCCTGTAACAATGAATTTTCTGAACTATATGTATGTGTGTATATATACACATACATATACATGGGTGTGTATATATACATATGTATATATATATACGCATGCATGTATACCCATGTGTATGCGTGTATGTGATATGTGTATATATCTATCATCAATCTCTCTCTATCTCTTTATCCCTATTTGATGGGTATGAGATGATATCTAAGGGCTGTTATATTTTGAGTTTCTCTATTATTCATTTCTGAGATCTCTCTTTTAATTAATATTTTGTTTGACAGCATATTTTTTTTCCAAAATGCTTTATTAACTTCTGGTTTACATCATTCATTTCTGTCAGATTTTGAGTTACAATTTTTTTCCCCTACCCACTGCCCAAAATAATGGTCCTACAGTATATCTCCTCCTCCAATCTGTGCTCTCCCATATCTTCTCCCCATACCCCATTCTACTTTTCCAGTAGGGCATGGTGGATCCCTATGCCACAGTGCCTGTATACCTTATTTCCCAATTACATGTAAAATAGTATTAATTATAGTATATACGTATTTTTTAAAAATAGATTTTAAAACTTTGAATTCCAGATTCATTCCCTTCCTCCCTTTTTGCCCACCCTTACTGGGAATATAAGCAATTCAGTGTAGGTTATACACGTGTAGCTATGTAAAACATTACCATAGTAGGTGTATCGTAAAAGACTGACTATATTTCCCTCCCTCCTATCCCACCTCCCACTTGTTCTATTCTCTACTTTGATCCAATCCCTTTTGAAAAGTGGGTGCTTCCAAATTCCCTAACCCCCAGCCTGCCCTCCCTTCCATCATCCCCCCTTTCATCCACTTCCCCCCTACTTTCCTGTATGGTGAGATACCCTATTTAGTGTGTAGGTATTCAATGAGAATGAGGTTTTGCCTTTTTGCCTTCCTGTTCTTCCCCTCCATTGTAACCATTTCCCCTTGTCTCTTCTTTATGAGATAGTTTACCCCATTCTGTCTCTCCCCATCTCCTCTTGTTATATTCCTATCTCACCTCTTAATTTCACCTTTTAAGTATCATCCCTTCCTATTAAATTGGTCCTGTGTCCTCCATTTATGTTTACATCTAAACATATATATATATATATATACATTCATATAAATATTCATATGCCCATATAACCTCCTATATAGACACACAGACATATGTGTGTGTGTATTTCTATTCCCTTCAAATATTTTCATACTGAGAAAAGTTTCATCAGTTACAATTATCATTTTTCCATGTAGGAATGTAAATAGTTCCACTTTGATAAGTTCCTTATGATTTCTTTTCCCTGTTTACTTTCTCATGCTTCCCTTACTTCTTGTATCTGAATGTCAAATTTTTCCCTCTTTACTTTCTCATGCTTCTCTTGCTTCTTGTATGTGAATGTCAATTTTCTATTCAACTCTGGTGTTTTCATCAAGAATTCTTGAAAGTCCTCTATTCCACTGAATGACCATACTTTCCACTGAAACATGATATTCAGTTTTGCTGAGCAGGTGATTCTTGGTTTTAATCCCACATCCTTTGACCTCCAAAATATCATATTCCAGGTTCTTCAATCCGTCAATGTAGAAGCTGCCAGATCCTGTGTTATCCTAATTGTGTTTCCATAATATTCTAATTGTTTCTTCTTGGCTGCTTGTAATATTCTCTCGATCTGGGAATTTCAGAATCTGACTATAATATTCCTAGGAGTTTTCTTGTTGGGATCTTTTTCAGGAAGTGATCAATGGATTCTTTCAACCTCAATTTTGCCCTCTGGTTTTAAAATATCAGGGCAGTTTTCCTGGAGAATTTCTTGGAGGATGATTTCTAGGTTTTTACTTTGATCATGGCTTTCAGGTAGTCCAATAATTTTTAAATTATCTCTCTTGGATCTATTTTCCAGTTCAGTGGTTTTTCCCATGAGATATTTCACATTGTCTTCTATCCTTTCATTTGTTTGGATCTGTATAACAGCATCTTGATTCCTCATAAAGTCAAGAAGTCATTAGCTTTCATGTGCTGCAATCTAATTCTGAAGGAATGATTCTCCTCAGTGAGCTTTTGAGATTCTTTTTTCCATCTGGCATATTCAGCTTTTTAAGGCATTCTTCTCCTCATTGCCTTTTTGAGCCTCTTTTGCCATTTGAGTTAGTCTATTTTGTTAAAGTAGTGTTTTCCTCAGTCATGCTGTTATCTGCCATTTCATAATTTTCTTGCATTGTTATCATTTATCTTTCCAATTTTTCCTCCACTTCTATTATATGCTTCTTAAGGTCCTCTATGGCCTGTAACCAGCTCGTATTTTTCTTTGAAGATTTTGGCGCAGGAGTTCTGACTTCACTGTCTTCCTCCTGCTCCATGCTTTGATCCTTTTTGTCCCCAAAATAGGATTCTAATGTTGGAATCTTCTGTTTGCTTTGCTTCCTTTGCCTGGTCATGTTGCCACTCAATCACTTGACCCCTGGGCTTTTTGCCACATTAGGACTCTGCCACCAAGCAGGAAAGCTTCTTTCCTAATGCTGGGATTTTCTCAGCTGCCAGAGGTGTTAGTTGGGTGCCCTCTCTGAAGCCTCCACATGTTCTGGCAAGCTGGTCACACACCCCAGGACATCCACTCTAGACCACAATTCAGATCCAAGCAGGTTAAAGCAAGAGCAATTACCCCTCAAACTGGTTGCTTGGTCACCCTGTAGTCTGTAGGCTAGGGGCTGAAGCTACCATGTGGCTGTAGCTGCATGGTCACAGCTCCTCAGTGGCTTCTTGCCCCAGTGGCAAAAGTCGACACACTCCCAACTACTGGGTCCCTAAGTCCACACTGCACTGACCTCTCACTTTGTCCTTCACATCTATGTGTTGATAATTTGGGAAACAGCAACCACTGCTGCTGATCTGAAGTCCCTCCAGCTGGCATCTGGTCAGGCCCTCCCACGGGCTAAAACCTCAGTCTCGTTGGGGCTGGGGTAGGCTCCCAGAGTGCTGCGCTGGCCTATTCCTGTGGGCCTGCTGTGTTGTCCTCAGTTGGAGGTTAGCCTGTAGCTCCAAAGTTTGTTTGGAGTCCCCTTTTACACGAATTAGAGGAGGTGAGAGCCAGAGCCACATGGAAGTCCTAGTTCTAGTCTGCTATCTCAACTCCACTCCCCTGAGATCTCTTAATGTTGTTGTGAGTAGTTGGCTACATCTACATACATCTACATCTTTTATAGACATATATTCACAAGAAAGACATAGTAACATTTTAGTCCACTAATTAGTGCATTGGGACATCTGATGCAAGATTGCACCAATGAGCCTTATGAGATATATAATCATTGCTGTGTACACACTAGTACTTTGTTGTTGTTTAGTTGATTTATTATGTACAAATCTTCATGACCCCATTCGGTATGTTCTTGGCTTGCAATTTTCTCCTCCAGCTTATTTTACTGGTGAGGCAACTGAGTCAAAAAGTGTTAAGTAACTTGCCCAAGGTCATATAGTTAGTAAGGCCAGATCCAAACTCAAGTCCTCTTAATTCCAAGGCTGACACTATCCACTGAACTACTTAGCTGCACATCTATATCACCAATATGATACCCACAGAAACTACTACAAACATGCAGGCATATTTCTGGTTTGAATTGCATGACATAGCAGAGTCTCTCCTTTGAAGACAAAACCAAGACATTTATTCATATACCAGAAAGACAAATTCACCATGATAATAAAGAATTTGATACACATTACCAATGCAGGAAGCACCACCATCCCTAAGCTTTCCCTCCATCAGACCTCTGAACACACAGTCTTCCTTAGGCAAAATGCCCCTCTCTCACCCACACAAGCTGCTCTGCCTCCTCTCTCTCTCTCAGCTCCCCCCCTCTCATACTTCCTGCTCCACCTGTTCCTGCTCCACCCTTCTAGCAAGCTCCTCCCACTACAGGCTCCATGTGACTCAGGCTCATGTGATTAAGGTTTCCATGTGACTCAGCATCAAAGCAGGTCACATAGGCCTTTTAATGGGCAAGAAAGAACTTCCCATTCCTTAAACAATACACTATTTTTTTGTGTCCACCTTGGTACTATATGAATGCAAATACAAAACACTTCACAAATAAAGACAGATAAATAATTATAGAAATATTCATTGTTTGTAGGAAAGACAAGAAAATATAATAAAATAATAATACCATATAAATTAATTCAGTGTCAATCTAATCACCAAAGGATTACTTTAAAGTGGTAAAAAAAAAATGAAATTCATCTGTAGAAAAAAAGTTCAAATACCTTTAAAAAATTAATTAAAAAAATAGAAAAGAAGAAGACCTAGTATTATCAGATCTCAAGCTATTCTACAAAGAAGTAATGATTAAAATTATTTGCTGCTAACATGAGAGACTGATTTGTGGAACAGATGAAGTACACAACCTACAGAAGCAAAACAAACAAACAAACAAAACCTGGTAATAGCTAATTGTTTGATAAACCCAAAGACCTCAGCTACTTGGGTAAAATCTCCCTGACTCTAGGTTTAGTGCTCTACTATACATACCAACTATCTGGTATAAAGTAATCAGTTAGTCAGTAGATAGTTGTTAAGCACCTAATGTGCTAAGTGCTATGGATGCAAAAGGGGCAAAAGATATTCTTAGTTCTTAAGGAGCTCACAGTATAATGGAGAGTAAGGGTGGAGAGATAACATGCAAATAAACTATAGTATGTACAAAAAAAAAACTATATACAATCTAAATTGAAGATAATCAACATATGAAAAGCACTGGAATTAAGGGGAATTAGGAAAGAATTTGGTATAGATTAACATCTCACAAATTTTGCAGAGATAAGTTCTGTTAATATTGCTTTACCTAGAGGTAAACATGACTTTATAAACAAATTAAAGAAGCAAGGGGAAGAGTTCAGGAACAAACAAGGGATGGATATTATGACATAAAAAGGACAATTTTGATTACATATTTTTTTTAAATTTTTCATAAAATAAAACCAATAGAGCTAGAATTAGAAGGGAAGAAGATGACTGGGAGAAATCTTTGCAGAAAATTTTTCTGATAACTTTTTTCATTTCTAACATTAATAAAAACTCATCCAAATGTATTTAAATCAAAGCCATTCACCAATTTTATAAATTCTCAGAGGACACGAATAAGCAGTTTTCTAATGAAGAAATCCTAGATATTAATAAGAAAAATGCTTCAAATAATAATAATTTGAGAATTGTAAATGAAAGCTTCTGGTTATTATTGTATTATGTAAATCAAAGCATCCTGGGCCATTTGCAGTCTTCCTGATGAATATCAGGCCACTGGACACACATGATTCTGGAGCAGAAAGTGAGTCTGGTGTCCTTGCATAGCCCTCCGTCCCTCAACTGAAAGTCATGTCATCATTCCCTGATGTCATGGTCCTCTTCGAGAAGGAAGGACTAATACAACAACACAACAATAGCAGATCTTTTTGTGGTGTCAAAAAATTAAAACCTAAGGGAAAGTCCATTAATTTGAATAATCATACGTTATGAAATATGAAAGGAATGGTGCTACAAGAAGGGATGAAAGGGAATGCTTTTAGAGAAACCTGAAAAAACCTATAAAACTGATTCAGATTAAAGTAAGCAGCATCAGGGAACAATTTATATAATAGGAATACGATTCTAAAGACAAATATCTTTAAAAGATTTAAGAACTTTGACCAATGCAATGATCAACCATGGTTCCAGAGGATCAATGATGAGTCAATATCTGGCAAAGAAGTGATGGACTCAGGATGTAGATTGATACATATTGATCATATACAATTATATCAATACAATTGCTTGGACACAAGCAATGTTGGAAATTGGTTTACTTGATTACATATCTGTTAGAAGTTTTTTTTTTTCTTTTTCTTTTTGGGGGCAGATGGAAGAAGTAAAACAGATTTGTATTAATTTTTAAAAAAAGTAAAAAAGCATGTCTGTGTCCCAGGGAAATCTCTAGGATGTTTTATAGTCCTAAGTTACAGGTTTTAATCTGCATGGATAAAGGGTATTACCATGAAATACTTCATTATGCGTAAAAATCAGAGTTCACTTGCACATGTGAAAGAAAATGTCTTATCATTTATGTTTTCATGCAGGAAAGTTTAATCTTTAGTCTTCTGTTAAGGATGTAGGCTGTTCCTGAGACTTTATTCTTTTCATTTGAAGACCAGCCCTATTCAGTTCAGTGAAGTTCATAATCAGAGAGCTGGTCAACAGCAGACAATTAATTAATTTATTTGTTTTATCTGAACACCTCAGCTAAAGCAAATGTTGTACTAAAGCTTGGAGGCATACAAAATCCACTAGGCAAAAGAGCATTCACCCTGATGAAACTGCAAATTAAAATAGTGATTAGGAACAATGCCATGTCCCCCTTCCATTGCTGACTATTTTTTTTAAACTCACTATGCTCAACCCATTTTAGTTGTATCTTCTGCCATTTTTGTGTCAAAGGACAATTTTTAAAATGTTATTGAATATTCCTACCTGGAAAAATATTAGAATCCTCAGCCTTAATTTTAGAGACACAAACATAATATCCTTCACTCTAAATGTGAAATTCATCACTTAATTTCCAAAAAAAAAAATATGACTATAGGTCTATAGAATGGAGCAAATCAGAATTAAAAGAATCTCATTAAGGAAAAAAAAGTAGTATTTACCTAAGTACAATCTCATTATAAGCAAAAATTGTCACATGGCACTCAAAAAAATGCTAATATCATCTTAAACTCTATTGATGTTCCATTGCCTGAAGGTTTCCCAATTTCTAGAACCTCAAATAGACTTTGAAACTTTAGGGAGAAAGTGATCATAAAACCAGCATTTAAGAAGTATCATTAAGGGGAGCATGGAGATTTTTATTTGTCAGATATATGGATAAATTAATAATTTAGGACAAAGCAAGAAATAGAGGATCACAGGAAGTAAAATGGATAATTTAAATTACAGTTAATTAAAAATATTTTGCTGAAACAAAACCAATGCAGCCAAAATTAGAAGGAAACTGGGGAAATTTTTATAAGCAAGTTTCTCTGATAATGGTCTCATTTCTCAAATATTTGGGGAATTGAATCAAATTAATAAAAATAGAAATCATTCCACAATTGATAAATGATGAAAGGATATGATCAGGAAATTTTCAGAAGAACAAATTAATATTATCCTTATGGAAAAGTAATTCAGGTGTGGGAAACCTTTAGCTTCAAGGCTACATATGGCCCTCTTGGTCTTCAAAGGCAGACTTTAAACTGAGTGCAAGTTTTACAGAACAAATCATTTTATTGAAGTGTGACATTTGGATTTAGTCACAGGGCTGCACTTGAGAACCCAGAAGGTCAGATATAGTCTTGAGGAAGCAGGTTCCTGACCCTGTATTAGTTATTTGCAAGAATGCTCTAAAGCTCTATTGATTAGATAAATGCAAATTGTGACAGCTCTGAGGTACTACCTCCCACCCATCAAATTTGCTAATGTGACAGAAGGGAAAAATGACAAATGTTGGAGGGGATGTGGAAAATTTGGGACATTAAAGCACTGTTGGTGGAATTGTGAACTGGTGCAACCATTCTGGAGAGTAACATGGAATGACTAATTTAGCAAATTTTTTGATTCCTATTGAGCACATAATAAACAGAAAAGGCCAGAATTTTGCAGCATAACACTAAAGTCTTCCATTTAAATTCACAACAGTCCATTTTTTATTGGATTCACATTCTTTAGATATTATTTCTCAATTAGCCATGTAAATCTACTAGCCATGCTGTCATCCAGAATAAATTCTTATTTTGTTTCCATAAGGAAATCTAAATAGATAACATTGTAATTTTATTTGATAATCCAGATGGACTATGCCCATAGACTTTTCTAAGAGTGTGTATGTGTGTGTGTGTGTGTGTATGCAATTTTCTTCACATGGTTTGCCTTTAGTGAACCTATGCTTACTTCTAGGGATCAGTTTCCCTAAGTGCTTATAAAAAAATACAGTTAGTAAAGCAGTGTAAAATTGTCCTATGGAGCAACATCATACTGGCTGAGCCTTTGGTTTCCACAGTCTACCAGTTGTTTTCTAAAAATCAGGGCAACCTTTGGACGTCTCTTTGCCCTATGGTAAATCTCACACATTACTTAAACAGCTTTTCCTTCCCCAACCAGGAGACTGTCAGCAAGCACATAGAAATGCCCTACTAGAATTAGAAAGCCTTCCACTCTCCTTGATCACCTCCATTTGTTGAATCATTTTGCTATGCCACTGGGTTACTGGCCACACAAAGACTAAGGAAATACCAGTATGGGGTTAATTGGTTTAAAAAAAAGCAAGGCAAAACATGAAGACTCTCTCCTAAATCTAGAATTAAACCAAATTGTACAATTCTAAATGCAGACCAGGGTTAATCTCATGTTTCTGGCTACTATTAACAGCTGGGTATAAGGTGGCATACATATTGTATATGAGTCTAAATTAGGGGAATTCTAATTGAAGCCACTGGAAATGCAAATCTTTTGGCTTTCTTCCCATTTTTAATTTTTTCTAACCCTAACATGTAAGTGTTAAGATGCTAAATTGTTGGATGAACTGTCTTTCTCTGTATTCATATTCCCAGGGCCACAATAACCTTGCCATCATTAGATAGTCCTGCTTGGACTCAGAATTCCTAATTAGCAAAACCATATGTTTTGATTTCCATTTGGATCAAGGTCCAACTTGGATAAGAAATGAATCCTTAGTAGACTGAATGGAAGATCAAATATTAAGTGTTTCAGTTTTCTGAGCTTCCTTTTTCTGACCTTTTTCCCTACTCTCCCCTTCAAACTACCCCCATCCCATTCTTCTAGATTTTAAGGAAAAATACATACACACATAAATATATAAACATACATGCACACATATGCATATGCAAGTCTATAATTTAATATCATTATGTAGCTTTTTATTATTAAAATGAAACATTTTGTCCTAAGATAAAAGACAAACCCAAGGAAACATTTAAACAAATAATATTACCTGAGGTAAAAAAAAAAAGTTTATCTATTGAGAAAAAGGAGAGCTAAAGTCTTTTGACATTGATATTACAATTTTAGAATTGACCATTTGGTTAAAGCAAAGTTTTTCCTTTCTATATTCACTTTATTTACTCACTCACTCATCTATCTATCTATCTATCTATCTATCTATCTATCTATCTATCTATCTATCTATCTATCTATCTGTCTGTCTGTCTGTCTGTCTGTCTGTCTGTCTGTCTGTCTGTCTATCTGTCTATCTATCAATCTATCACATATTATGAATGTATTTAGTGTTTACACTACAGCAATTTCTAGGGGCCTCCTCTTCAATTAAAACTTTTCTTGTAACAAGAAAGGCAACTTAATAATCCCCTCCTGCCCCAAACATCCCCTGCGGCCTCTACTCCATCCCCCTCCCCGACATGCATAGTGATCAGATATTCAGACATGAAAATACAGGATACATTCTGATCTAATAGATTCCCATCTTTCTTCATTAAGGAGAGAAGCTTGCTTCATTACCTGTCCTCTGAGACCTTCATATCACCCTCTCCACTCCCCATTATTCAGTTCAGCTTCCTTTTAGTGCTCTTTTTTTATTTTTTTGCCATTTTATATATAAGTCCTTTGGTTTTGCTTATTTACTTTCCAACAGTTCATGCAATCCCACCTCCCACATCTGACTAAATTTCAGATATTCAGCATTTCTTATTACAAAGTAATATTTCATCAAAATAGATACCTTCCTACATTTATATAACTTATATCAATTTGATTACCATCTTAGGGAGTGGGGAGGTGAGGTAGGGAGAACAGTTAGAACTCAAAGTTTTAAAAAATGGAACGTTAAAAATTGTCTTTTCATGTAATACGGCAAAATTATACATATAAACACACACATATACATATATATATATATATATGTATATCCTAGCTGTTTTTTAAAAAAGTTATTCCCCAACTGGTGAAGACTCACCTAGTTTCCAGTTCTTTCCTTTGGTCTCAGACCTCCTGCCTTTTCATGCATAATTCCAAATTGATCATGTATCAGTATGCTCTTCTTTCCATAACCCCTTCAAGATTGGTTGTTCCTGTTGTCTCTCATCTTGCCTAATTGAAAAGATGTGAAGTGAAATAACAGAACTGCCTATACGTTACATTTCTTTTACTATTAGCAATTTGGAGATGGCTCCAGCTGTAATTAATAATTTGCACTTCTTTTGAAAACTGTAAATATCCTTTACATAGAAGAATGACTACTGGTGTTCTGTGTCAATTTTCTGTTTATCATGGATATCAATTTTTACCGATGACATTTGATTCTAATATTTTCCTTTTCCACAGTTTATCTTTTTCTCTATCATATTTTGTAGCAAGAAAAACATTTATTTTTTAAATTGAAATCATTTTAATGGTCTCCCTTATTTGGTTAATATTCCCTCTTCCTTCTCTCTACCCTAAGCCATGGTTTCTAAAGGTATCTTTTCCAAAGTTCTTCTAATTTTTTAAAGAATATGACTCTATATTCAGGTTTCATATACATTTTGATCTGACTCCTATATGGAGTAAATCAACTGTCAAATCTAATTTCTGCTAAACTACTTTTCAGTTTTTCTAATTTTTTTTAAAGTGAGACATTGCATTGTTAATTTTTATTGTGTAGTTATAGACTAGTTTAAAAATATTACTTAAATTTACTATTTCATTAGTCTATTTTTTATGACCTACTCTATGAAATAATGCGAATTCTGGTGAGGTAATACCCTCTTCATTTGTACTTGTTCTCATTCTTTTAATTTTTTTTGCTTTTTGGAGGGCATTTGGGGTTAAGTGACTTGCCCAAGGTCACACGGCTAGGTTTTTGTGTTGTGTCTGAGGTCAGATTTGAACTCATGTCCTCCTGACTCCAGGGCCAGTGCTCTATTCACTGTGCCCCCTAGCCAACCCACTTTTTCTCATTCTTATAAGATTCAAAACTTTCATTTTAAAAAATTAGTTTAATTATTTTAATCTATTTCTGAGAAGTATACCCATGGCGATTTTATTGATGTAGTATTAAATCTATAAATTAATTTAGATACCATTTTTGTATATTGGTGTGACTCAAACATAAAATATGTTTATCTCTGCAATTATCTATTTTCCTTTGTTTTATAAAGAAAATTTGAAGTTGCATTGATATAAATCCTATTTGTGTTTTATTAGCAATTTTATAGGTATGCTATTAAGTCTATAAATAAATTTAGGTATTATTATGATTTTTATTATATTGCTGTGTTTCAAACATAAACTATTTTTATCTCTCCAATTATGTTTTTTTTAATTTTTGTAAGGAACATTTGAAGCTTTATTAATGTAAATCTTTTAGTAGATTAAGTCCCAGGTATTTTAAAATATATTATAATGCCTTTGAATCATACTTCTGTTATCTATTTTTCTTACCTGTATGTTTTCTGTTTGGAAGGTGGGGGGAGTACCATATAGAAATGCTGATGATTTTATGGATTTATTTTGTATCCTGCCACTTTTCTGAAACTATTAATTGTCTAATTTTGTTTCTTCACTGATTCTCTGGGGATTTTGAGTAAACCATCATATAATCTGAAAATAGAAATAATTGTGTCTACTCTCTCTGATGTTTATAGCTTTAATTTTGTTTCATTGTCATATTGCTAGAGCATGCAATTCTAGAAATTTGTCAAATCATAGTGGAGAGAGTATGCATCCTTAGTTTATGTCTTTTTGTGCTAGAAAAATTTCTGATATCTTCCAGTTGAGACAATACTAGTTTGTGGTTTTAAATGTACGCTTTTATTAATATCAGTGAGGTGTGTCCTTCAATGCCTCTGTTTTTTAGGTTTTTCATCATAAATCATTTTTCTATTTTATTAAACTTTTCCATGTGTATTTAAATAATCATGCATTTTTTGATTTATTGTTATTTATATTATTCATTATGATAATTGTTTTCCTAGTATCAAACCATAATTTTATTCTTGCTCAGAATTCAAATAGTTACAGTGAATTAGTTTCTCACTATATCGCTATACTATCCTTTTGAGTATTTTATTGGAGATTTTTTTTGCATCAACATTAATTAATGAAATGGGCTTATAATTCTTATTGTCTTGTCTCTCCCTGGTTTGAAAATTAAGATTTTTTTCTCCAAAAAGAAATTTAGCTTATCCTCTCTCTACATTTATGAGAGAAAAATATATATACATCTATCTATCTATCTATCTATCTATCTATCTATCTATCTATCTATCTATCTATCTATCTTTCTATCTATCTGTCTGTATGTCTGTATACATATACACATATATAGTATTTCTTTAAATGGTTAATATAATCCACTTAAAATCCATTTCACTTGGGAATGTCTGTATATTTGTGAAGGGAAATCATTTATGACTTATTTATTTTTCTTAGACTGGGTTGCTTAATATCTTTTCATTTTTATTTGTTAGCTTATATAGCTTACACTTTTTTAGATGCTCATCTGTCTCCTTTGAGTTCTCAGTTTTGCTACAATAATGTCATGTATGATTACATCCAACAATTCTCACTTTCTCTTTGTGGTATATTCACCTTTCATCCCTTCCCCTTTCCAGGAAAAAAAAAAAAACTTCTTTGCATGCATAAATGATTTTATAATTTTCTGTCTTTACCAGCAAACTGAGCCCTCTTTTCTCTATTCTCTCACCAATATTCAATCTTTCCCTGTCTATTGTTTTCCTATGAACACATCCATGTCTCCATCTACAGAAACAAATAAGAAACAATTTAATTTGATCTGTCCATCCTACTTAGCAATTGTTCAATATTTCTCTTCCTTTTCATAACTAAATTTCTTGAGAAGGCCAAAGACATCCTTTTCTCAGTCCTCTCTCTTCTTGACCTTTTGTGCATCCTTTGACACTGTTGACAATACTGTTTTTCTTAATATTCTCTCCTGTGTTTCCTGTCTGATTTACTGCCCTGTTGTCCTGTCTGATCGATGCTCCTCAGTCTGCTTTGCTAGAAATTCATCCAGATTATATCAATTAACTTTGTCACTCAAGGCTCTGTTTTGAGCTCTCTTCTCTTCTTACTCTATACTATTTTATTCCCACTAGTTCTCATGGATTCTATTATTATTTCTATGCAGATAATTCTCAGTTATAGTTATCTAGTTCTAATCTCTCTCTAAACCTCCAATCTCACATGTATAACTAGATGTCCCATAGACACTAGCAAACTCAAAATATTCAAAATAAAATTCATGATCACTCACCTCAAAATCTTCTATTCTTCCTAATTTCCCTAATGTGTTTGTTCTTTGTTCTTAAAGAGGACCATAACATCAGAGAAATGATGACATGACTTACAGTTGACTTTGATTTGAGTGAGGGAGGTCTGTGCAAGGTCATCAGCATCACTTTCTCCTTCAGACAAATCTGGGTCCAGTGGCCAGATACTCATCAGGCTGATTGCAGATGACCCAGGATACAATGGGAGACCCTGGCCCTTTTAAGCTAAGTTCTTTTCAGGTTCTCACTTTGAGTGAGGTAACAACCATTCAGTGAATAGGTCCCTTAAAGAAGTCAGTCAAGGGTTGAAGGAACACACACAAGCTTGAAGTCTAGGTGTTGTCCTTACTTCCTCAATTTATCATCTTAGATAATAAATAAATTGTCAAGTCCTATAGGTTTTGACTTTATGACATTTCTCATATAATAATATACGTCCCATTCTCTCCTCTGACATTGCCAGTATGCTGGACCAGGACCTCATCACCTTATGCCTGAACTATTGATAGCATCCAGGTTTCTCTGATTTCTTCAAGTGTGTACCCACTCATCTATCAACTGTCAAATTGATCTTCCTAAAACGTTAGTTTGACCATGTCACTCTTCCATTTAATAAACTCCAAGACTGTCTAATATGTCTAGAATAAAACACAAAATCCCCTGATCTTTAAAGCCCTCTGTAACCTAGAACACTCCTGTTTTTCTAGCCTTCTTAACTTTTACATCCCTGCACTTACTCTAAAATCAGTGACATTGATCTCCATACTCTTCTTCCCTTAAGATGCTCTATTTCCTGACTCTGAATTTTCATTGCATGTTTAGAATTCTCTTCCTCCTCAAATTTCCTTCCAGGTTACTCTAGATTCCTTCAAGCCTCATTTGAAATCCTCCTATTACATGAAGTCTTTCCTGATTCCTTTTACAGCTAATGACTTCCCTCTCTGATTATGTCCAATTTGCCTTTTATATGTTCATTCATCTATCACCATATAGAAATCAAATGTATTTATTTTTTACAATCACCTATTCAACTCTGTTTTCACAGAATTATAGAATAACAGAATTTTAGAATTAGAAGAGACTTCAATGACCATCTAGATAAAACCACAACAAAAACAATCCTCTACAATAATATATTTAGCAAGTAGTCACCTAACTACTTCTTTAAGAAATTCAATAAGGAAGAACCCACTCATTGCTGAGGCAATCCAGTTCACTTTTGGAACTGGATTAGAAAGAGATTCCAAAATCTCTAATTGTTTTCAATTGTTACCAAAATCTCGAAAAAGAATTAGAGATTCCAAATTTCTAATTGTTAGCATTTTTTTCTTTTTCTTGCATTAAGCCTAAATTTTCTTTCATTTTTTAAAAATAAATTCCATTCATTCCACTTAGTTCTGCCCTTTGGAGAAACAGAATGTCTAATCTTTTTGGTGACCTTCAAATACTTGAAGGCACCTGTCATGCTTTAAGCTGTGTCTTCTCTAGAAGAGAGAAATGCATCCTCATTTCCTTCAGCCAGTCCTCTAATGATATTAATGCAAGGTTCTTCAACATTCTTTTTATTAACATCTGAATGCTCTGCAACTTAACCATGACCTTCTAACCTGGGTCCCTTTAATGGTAATGTAAGGCCCCTTTTTGTATTAGCAAGTAAGCAGGTACTTAGCACTTAGTAACTAATCAAACCTCTGTTGAAGAAACAGAAGGTATGAACCCCTGTTCCTGAAATGACAGGAAGGGGTTGGCAGAAACAGGAAGTAGCTAATGCTGTGTGTATATAAGGAAAAACCCCAGGAAAGGACAGACAGAATTTCTTGGGACCAGCATCTTGAGGCACAGCAGTGACAGAAGAGAAATGAGAATCAAGAACTGAGTCAGAATTTCCTGAGAACTTTTGGTGGTAGATCTTCTTCTAAAGAGAAGCCCAGGAACCCAGGAGGCCATGAGTCCAGGAATCCCTCCCCCCCCCCCCCAGTTGGATAAGGTGATTCCAATTTTTCGAATGAGCTGCAGAAGACCGAGGAAGCAAGACAGGATGCTAAAGCTTTTTTTGTGGCTTGGTTGAGCCTTGAATTCCCTGGGAACAGAAATTGTGAAGGATTTGAGATTTACTGGACCCTGTCAAATTCAGTGTGGAGCAGGACTTACATGGAGAGCTGCACAAGGAACTGAGAGTTGTCTGCCTTTGAATCCAGGTGACTGGTGGATTCAGGTAGGAGTTGCCTGCCTCAAGTCAAGATGAAAATACCTCTCTGTAGGTACTGGGTAGTGATGAAATTGTAGTTTAATAGACACCTAGGGGTGAAGGGTCTGTGCACTTTCTAATGATTCTACTTAGTGATTAATTATACTTAGTAATTGATTGCTGAATGAGTGACTGATTGAGTTAATTTAGTGTGCCCCATGAGTGGAAGACTGACTATTGTAATTTGAGATGAGTGTTCCTTCAAAACTTTGTGGCCATTATGGTGGAAATTATGTGACCCTTTTAATTATAAGCTGTTGTGAATACTATATTTGTGATTTTCTGTAATAAGTTGTAATATTGTGAATACCTTGATGTTCTGTGAATATTTTGCTTTGATTTGTTACTGAATAGAGTGTTCACTCTACTGTGTAATCAGAAACTTAAAAGCTGTTCACAGTAGCATTCTTCTTGAAAGCTGCTCATGCATGATGTTACAGTCCCCACAAACTGTTTGTATCTTTTCTTTCCCATCTCTTTCTACATTAGAGCTTTTCTATTTAGTTTCATGGCCCTATCCCTTTGGTTTTGTGTTCTTGTTAAACTGTCTCTTCCATACTCCCAAGGTCATAACCACTCTTTGCTCCTTTGTGGGGAAAAAAAAATATATATATATATATATATATGATCCTATCTTGGAACAGTTGATCTAATTGGTCAACCCTGTCTCCTGAGCATTTTTTTTTTCCAAGACCTTTGTCTGACCTAGTTGCCTGATTCTCTAAGAATCACTTTAAGATACTGGCAGTGATTTTTCTTTCTAATAATGAGACTGAAAACCTATTCCTTCAATGTTCTATTCTTATTCTCCCATGACATTTTTTTAATGCTTTATTAACTTCTGATTTACATCATTCGTTTCCACCAGATTTTGAGTTACAAATTTTCTCCCCATTTTTCCCCTGCCCACCGCCCCAAAATAGCAGTCCCACAGGATATCCCCTCCTCCAATCTGCTCTCTCCCATATTTTCTCCCATACCCCTTTCGAATTTTCCAGTGGGTCTCTATGCCTCAGTGCCTGTATATCTTATTTCCCAATTACATGTAAGATGGTATAAATAATAGTATATATATATATACACACACACACACACATACATATATACATATATATATATATATATATATATATATATATATATTTGAATATTTGATTTTAAAACTTTCAATTTCTGATTCATTCCCTTCCTTCCTTGTCATCCACCGTTACTGGGAAGATAAGCAGTTCAGTATAGGTTGTACATGTGTGGCTAATGAAAAACAATAGCATAGTAGATATATTGTAAAATACTGACTATATTTCCCTCCCTCCTATCCCACCTCCCACTTGTTCTATTCTCTACTTTGATCCCATCTCTTTTCAAAAGTGGGTGCTTCCAACTTCCCTCCCCCCCCAGCCTGCTCTCCCTTCCATCATCCCCCCTCTTATCCCCTTTCTCTCCTACTCTCCTGGAGGGTACCCTATTTAGTGTGTATTTCACTCCCTCCTCAAGCCAAATTCAATGGGAATAAGTTTGACCCATTACCTTTTGCCTTCCAATTCTTTCCCTCCATTGTAACCATTTTCTCTTGCCTCTTCTGTATAAGACATAGTTTACCCCAATCTGTCTCTCTCCATCTCCTCTCATTATATTCCTCTCACCTCTTAATTTCATTTTTAAGTATCATCCCTTGTTAAATTGGTCTTGTGCCCTCTATCTATGTATACCTGTAAACATATGTACACACATTCATATATATATATATTCATATGCCCACATACCCTCATATATATATATATATATATATATATATATATATATATGTGTATATATGTGTGTGTGTGTGTGTATTTCTAATCCCTTCAACTACTGAGAAAAGTTTCATAAGTTACAATTATTGTTTTTCCATGTAGGAATATTAATAGTTTAACTTTGATAAGTTCCTTATGATTTCTTTTCCCTGTTGACATTCTGATGCTTCTCTTGCTTCTTGAATCTGAAAGTCAAATTTTCTATTCAACTCTGGTTTTTTCAGCAATAATGCTTGAAAGTCCTGTATTCCACTTAATGACCATATTTTCCCCTGAAACATGATACTCAGTTTTGCTGGGTAGGTGACTCTTGGTTTTAATCCTAGCTCCTTTGACCTCTGGAATATCATATTCTAAGCCCTTTGATCCCTCAGTGTAGAAGCTGCCAGATCCTGGGTTATCCTGATTGTGTTTCTACAATATTCAAATTGTTTCTTCCTCGCCGCTTGTAATATTCTCTCCTTAATCCGGGAATTCCAGAACCTGGCTATAATATTCCTAGGAGTTTTCTTTTTGGGATCTTTTTCAGGAGGTGATCGGTGGATTCTTTCAACCTCTATTTTGCCCTCTGGTACTAAAACATCAGAGCAATTTTCTTTGAGAACTTCCTGGAGGATGATTTCTAGGTTGTTACTTCGGTCATGGCTTTCAGGTAGTCCAATAATTTTTAAATTATCTCTCCTGGATCTATTTTCCAGGTCAGTGGTTTTTCACATGAGATATTTCACATTGCCTTCTATTCTTTCATTTTTTTTGGATCTGTTTAACAGCATCTTGATTTCTCCTGAAGTCATTAGCTTCCATTTGCTCCAATCTAATTCTGAAGCAATGATTTTCTTCATTGAGATTTTGAGATTCTTTTTCCATCTGGCAAATTTGGCTTTTTAAGGCATTCTTCTCCTCATTGCCTTTTTGAGCCTCCTTTGCCATTTGAGTCAGTCTGTTTTTTAAGGAATTATTTTCCTCAGTCAGTCTGTTGATTCTCATTTCATAATTTTCTTGCATTGTTCTCATTTCTCTTCCCAATTTTTCCTCCACTTCTCTTATCTGCTTCTTAAGGTCCTCTATGGCCTGTAACTAGTTTGTATTTTCCTTTGAAGCTTTTGGTGCAGGAGTTCTGACTTCACTGTCTTCCTCCTGTTCCATGCTTTGCTCCTTTTTGTCTCCAAAATAGGAGTGTAATGTTGGAATCTTCTGTCTACTTTGTTTCCTTTGCCTGCTCATTTTGCCACTCAATTACTTGACTTTTGGGCTTTTTGCCACAGTATGACTCTGCCACCAGACAGGGGAGCTTTCGTCCCAAATGCTGGGGTTTTCTCAGCTGCCAGAGGTATTAGTTGGGTGCCTTCTCTGAGGTCTCCACATGCTCTGGCAAGCTGGACACACACCCCAGGACCTCCACACTAGACTGCAATCTAGATCCAAGCAGGTTAAAGCAAGAGCTATTACCCCTCAGACTGGTGTTTGGTCCCCCTACACTCTGCAGGCCAGGAGCTGAAGCTGCCGTGTGGCACTGGCTGGCTGTGCAGGCACCTCAGAGGCTTTTTACCCCAGGGATAAAAGCCACACACTCCCACTTACTTGTCCCAAGGTCCAGACTGCGCTGACCTCTCACTTTGTCCTTCTCATCTATGTGTTGCTAAATCTGAAAAAGGCCACAGCTGCTGATGATCTGGAGTCCCTCTGGCAGGCAGCTGGTCAGGCCCACCCTGGGTCTAAAGCCTTGGAGTGGGGCTGGGCTCGGCTCCCAGAGCACTGCGCTGGATTCCTGCTGGCCTGCCAGGCTGTCCTCAGTGGGAGGTTAGCTTCTCTGTGTCATTTTGTGGGTTCTGCAGCTCCAAAGTTTGTATAGAGTCCCCTTTTTACATGGATTGGGGAAGGTGGAAGTCAGAGCCGAGGCAAGGTCATGCTTCTATCTTCTACTCCACCATCTTGGCTCTGCCGTGTGCCCTCCCTGCCCCCCCCCCCCATTCTCCCATTACTTTAAAGGCAGAGAGGGAAATTGAAAGCTTCTCATTCACTTCTTTGCTCAATTCCTAAACAGTCTTTTCTTGGGATCCACTTTCTTATTTCTCTAAACAAGAGCAGCATGGTAGTGCTCTGTATAGCAGCAGAGTTTACTTGGAGAACTAAGGAACCTAGAGGATTGGTGTAGGGTTCCAGTATGTGGGGCTGTATGGCACTCCACTAAGCTTGAGGCAAAGAGTTGAATATTCATCTGGGACTAATTCTGTCATCTTAGAAGTCACTTGAAGCAGAGACTAAGGCTGGGGAAATAATGTATTGACCAACCTGGAATTAAGCTTATAAGGTACTGGGGTCTAGCCCTGAAGGAAATTTCTGTTAAAAAAGGAGTCAGAAAGCAAGCTATGAGGGAATATCAGGAAAAACAGGCTGAAATTACCGAAGATCTCAGGAAGAATGAAATTCAGTTAATCACCTTGAGCACAAGCAGATGAAGCAACAGGGAAGATATTATTAACAAAAGGAATATGGCTTCTAGAGCAGCTAAATAAGTCCAGACATACATGAATAAATAGCAAGAGAAAAGAAAATGAATGCACAACTAATGAGTCAGAGTACCCTGTTTATTTCCAAGATATCATGGGAACACCTTGCTATATTCCTGAATGGTTTGAGAAAGTATAAGAATTGTCAAATCAGAATTTGAGCCTATACAGTAGAAATAATTGGCAGGATAGAAAAGCTTGAAATGTTGTCTGGTTATTCTTAACATTTTTTTTCCTTTTTGGAGGAGAGAGAGCAGGGCAATTGGGGCTAATTGACTTGCCCAAGGTCACATGGCTAGGTGTTGTGTGTATGTGTGTGTGTGTGTGTGTGTGTGTGTTTTAAGTGTCCGAGACCGGATCTGAACTCAGGTCCTC
The DNA here is from genome assembly GCF_028583685.1 of Petaurus breviceps papuanus. NCBI lineage: Eukaryota > Metazoa > Chordata > Mammalia > Diprotodontia > Petauridae > Petaurus > Petaurus breviceps. The sequence continues at coordinate 6,983,993 of NW_027187298.1, read as the reverse complement.
CTAACTCCAGGGCCAGCACAGTACTCACTGTGCCACCTAGCTGCCCCCTAATTCAGAGCTTTTTAACAAATAAATTTAACTGACATGTTTTTTGGAAGGAGGAGGTCGTCAAGAGGGAAGAATGGAATTAGTGTTTATATAGGGCCTACTCTCTGCCAAGCATTGTGCTAAATACTTTGAAAATATTGTTTGATTTCATTAGTGTAAGGAACTCCTGGAGGAGATGTTTCCTTTATAAATACAGGTCTGCAACTACTTTGTGATTTGTGGTTCTAGGTGCATGATCATTCACTGGGCCATCAACAGTCATCTTGACTTCTCTTGCTACTGGATTTCTATCACTCTGGAAGAGAGGGTGAGGCTGGAAACTTTGTGCAACTCTGCATCACTTAAATCCAATCTATACACAAGTCATCACACAGTGATATCATTGGTCCTCTTCAAAAATAAGGACCATCAGCAACAATGACTTAGGTACCAGGGTACATAGAGAGATTAAGTCAATCAATCAAAAACAAAATGTTAATAGCCTACCGTGGCAAGTGCTTGTTTCAGGTCACAGAACCAATATGTGTTAGAGGCAACATTTGAACACAGATCTCCCTACCTCAGAGGTCAGCTCTCTCTAATATACAATATTGTCAGTATAGGTTCATAAATGAAAACAGGTAATTATAAAGAAGTGGTCTATTTTTAAGCAATAGAAAATAACCCCAACTTTATTTCTTCTTAGACAATATTCAAAGAATTTGAAGAAGAAAGGATAAGAGGGAAGGGTTTTGACATTTGCTCAATTTTTTTTAAAGATTTATTTTATGATAAAGGTATTAGACTTATCCAGGGTTAGTACCTAAGGAGAGAATTAGGACCAATGGGTAGAAATTACAGAGAAGACAAAAATTAGGTTCAGTAGGAAGAAAGGTTTCTCTAACAAGCAGAGCATTCCAAAATAGAATGAGTTGCCTCAGGAGATAATGAATTACTTATAACAAGGAATGTTCAAGCAGAGGCTTGATGAAACCCCTGCCAGGAATATTGTAGATGGGATTGCTACCATGGCTGAGAAATTTGGCTAGTTGTTCTCTGAGGTCCTGCTTAACTGCAAAATTCACTTATTATAACATCTATGTATTGAAGACAGTGTTTTCCTTCCTTTACTAAAGTTTCCCTCTGAAGCTTTTGAATAGAATCATCGACTTTCAAGTCTGGAGGGGACCTTAGACATCATCTAGGCCAATTCCTTAATTTTAAATATCAGGAAGCTAAAGCACTGCAGAGAGTTTAAATGAATTCTCCCAAATCATACAACCAGTTATTGTAGAAAACAACATTACTAGTCATGTTTCCATGTCCTTTCTCCCCAACTATAATGCACTCTTTTAGAGGATAGAGACCTATACTCAGTTATTTGTCTGCTTGGAGAGATCTTGAAATAGTTTATCTGTGAAAGTGTCTGGATGGTGGACAGCACATGTGACTTTTGTATAGCTCTTACTGCTCATGGAGTTTTCTTGGCAAAGATACTGAGGTGGTTGGCCTTTTCCTTCTTCAGAGGGTTAAAGCAAACAGAAGTTAAGTGACTTACCCAAGGTCATTGTAATAGTAATGTAATTTAAAGATTCCCCTGTATTGGCTTGGTTTTTGGTTTGATTGTGTTAAAACCCAGAGCTTGTTAATCCCACTTGTGTGATGGACTTGTTGACGTGAAAAGAGAGTGCTGAACTGGGAGGAGCTGATGACGTAAATTTAGAGAGACACAAGGCAAGAGAGAGGCAGAAGAACTTTTTGGAAGCAGCATCTTGGAGGCAGAGAGAGACTGAGAGGATTGCTGAGGGCCACTTTGAATTGCCCAGGACTTTTGAGAGCTGCCACCCAGAGCTGCCAAGGACTGAGGAGACATGCCCCTTTTGCTGGTACATTGTCTGTTTTGATGTTGTTTTGTCAGATTTGTCCACTGGTGAAAGACAGTCCTGTTGTTGCAGAAGCTTTGGAATCTTGCTGTTGCTTTAGAGCTCTTGAGACTGTTCTGCAGACAGAGAGTGAATTCTGTCCCCTGATGAAGGACAGTGCTGTTGTTGCAGAAGTGTTGGAACTTTGCTGTTGGTTCAGAAGCCCTGAAGAAGGATTTTCTTGTTGTATGTTTACAGAAATCCTGGGAGAGGGTTTTGCTAATGTTTTCAGGGGTCCTAGGACTGTTCTGTAGACAGAGAATGAATTAATGAAGAGACTGGCAGTGTATCTTGTGGCCTTGGTAAGCTTTGTCTCCCCAGGAACAAAGATTGCTGAGAACTTGCCTCCTGTCAAGATGAAGAAAAGACCTCCATTTGGGTATTAAATGATGTGCTTAATCTTGTTGTAACTCTGGGGTAGATTCAATTGTGATCCAGGGGTGAGGAACTTTTGACCTTTTTGTGTTCTATGATTGAACAAATGAATGTACTTTACTTATGATTGGAAACTAATCTCCATTTGAGAAGAGGGGCTTTGTGATGGACTAAATGAATGTAATGTCAAGGGGTGGGGAAGTACTTGGTTAAATCATATAGTACTTGGAAATTATTGAATCACACTTAGTAAATGCTTTATTGTGAATGATGTCATATTTTGATTTTCTCTGTTCTTAATTTTTCACTGAATAAAATGGAGAGCACCTATGCTGGTATTTTGAATCTTGGGAAGTTGCCTTGGCATTACATTACTGTCATACAGCTAGTGACTATCTGATAGTAGTGTCTTCCTACCTTCAAATCCAACATTCTATCCCTGGGGTGGGGAATCTGGGGTCTCCAGGCCAAATGTATCTCTTTAGATCTTCAAGGTGGCCCTTTGACTGAGTCCAAGTTTTACAGAACAAATCCTTTTATTAAGGGGATTTGTTCTTTGAAGTTTGGATTCAGTCAGAGTTCCACTTGAGCATCTACAGGGGTACATGTGGCCTCAAGGCTGCAGGTTCCCCATCCCTGTCCTAGCCATTAGCTGCCTTCATCTTTCAAAAGAGATATATATCTATATCTCTATCTATCTATCTATCTATCTATCTATCTATCTATCTATCTATCTATCTATCTATATATATAGATAGATATAGATATAGATATAGATATATATGAAGTATGTGTGAACATTCTATCTTTTGGAAATCCAATTAGCATGTGGATTTAAATTCATTCATTTAATATGTCCAAACCAAGTTTCCCTTTGTTCATTTGTGCCTACTTTCTTTCTGATTTTGAAGCTCTGCCTAGCTGAATACATAAAGAATTTGAAGCTAAAAAATAATTATCAATCCTCTCCACTTCCTCAGAATTGTGTCACGTGCCATGGAAAAGGAAAGGCTACATCCTTGCTTTAAAACCACTCAAACCATTTCAAGGAGATGAAAAAAACATGGTAACTAACCAATGAGCTATTGAAAATGCACATGTGCCATTAACCATCTAGACATTGTCACAGTTAAACCATTTCAAGGTTTATTCCAGACAAATGAGACTGATTAAGTGACCAGTATTTCATAATTGGTATTGTCAAATGCAGGACCATATCAGAGTTGGCAGAGAATCCCTTCAATTCCACAATCTTCAGCTTTTCCAACCTTTGATGAGCTTACTGCAGTGGTCACCATTAAGTTGACAATTTAGATAATCAGTTGAAGATATTCTGAAGAGGCTCGATTTGTGACCTTTAAATTTGGAAGGTACCTTAGAGATGCTCTGCTTCGATACCTTCATTTCAGGAAATTGAAACCCAGAGAGTGATTTGCCCCCAATTATATAGCCTGTATTGGTGAAAAAACAAGCAGACAAACAAACAAAAAAACAAAACTGCTCACTTTTTTATGTACTGTCTCTCCAACCAGACTGTAATCTCTTGGAGAACAGAGACATATCTCATAGTTCTTTGTTCACTCCCTTATTATCTTTTCTCCAAGGTCAATTTACATCCAAAGAAAGAGGAACAGAACAAAATAAACCAGACTACATTCCAGTTCCAGAACAATCACAGAAAGTCCAAAGTCCAACCACAGAGTCACCTTCAAGAGTATAGCAATAATGCGGAAGCATTGGTCCCATTATGAAGGAGAAACAGTTGTTTACTTTGTTAATCTGACTTTTTTTTCTGACCTGAGTGGATCCTGACTTTATTGCTGGGAACAGTCACTGCCTGACACTGCCTTGAAGTTTCCTGATGCTTTTCTCTTCCTGTATGAGCCAATGGCCTCTTCCTCCAGCATACCCTGCCCCCTTCCAGGGATAAGTGTAATAGCTACTTAATTTATAGTTGTTGGTTGCCTGATTCTGTTGCCTGACCTTCAGAATCCATGAATTTCAAGTTCGCTGTCCCTACCCAAGGAACCTGGATCTGACTATCCTTGCTGACTATTAGTAATTATATCATGATTTCTAAAGGGCTGAACCAAGGTGATAATCCTGACCTGTCTGATCATACAGAGAGTTATCACTATCCATTTTGGTGGGTGGGGACTATTGGGATAGAGATCCTAGACTTAATAATGACTGCATAGATATAGATTGACCTTTAAAATACATGCTGCCCAAGAATTGTAAATATCATCTATAGTTAATAGGATTTATAGTCATTGTTTTTATAGATTGAGAAAACTGAGGCATCTAATTTCCTATTACCAATATTCTATTGCAAATTAAAAAAAAATGGTTAGGTTAGATTCCCACTTGCCCAAAGCATAAATCCTTCCCAGCAGACCATACCAGCTTTCTCCAAACACCAATGGCTTGCTACCACAGACATTAGTGACAATATACCTAATGTTTCTAAGGAAAAATGTCCTTAGAATGTGGTGAATTGAGGCAATGGTTACAAGACTCTTGTTGCTATGGAAATGACATGGTTTTGACTCAGAGGAAGGAAGAGGTTGGTGATTGTGCTGACAAATATTTAAGAGACCCAAGGTGTATAGATAAGCTGTGGTCTTAGAGTAATGAGAATAAATTCACAAACTTTACACAGAAATCTGTCTCCTTGTTTCATAGTAACACACACAGCATAACTTCAATTTTAATTTACTAGCTGTGTGACTTTGAGCAAGTCAATTAACCTCTCTGGGTCTCCATTTTCTTTATCTGTAAGGAAGAGGTCAATGTTGCCTATGCTACCTTGTCTGCATCACAGCATTTTTGTGATTTCCAATTAAATGATGTGAGTGAAGAACTGTGTAAATTTTAAGGTGCTATAAAACACATTATCAGACAAATGTGTGCTAGAACAAGACTCAAATTGACTTGGGTATGATTCCACTGTTAAATTTTCAGTATAAGCCTTTATACATTGGAAATTGGCAAATACTACAAATTATACTACAAAACAATTTATTATTTAATGGACAGTCTAGATCCTAGACTTAAGAAAATAATGGAGAAAATGCAAATAATACAGATTAAATTTAAGACTACATATTACATACTCTCACTCCCCCCCCCTCCTTAAAGCTGTTTGTTAAACATTTACTAATAGACTCCTGGTTATCTCTTCATCTGTGTCTTAGGCAGCATCAAATTGGACTAGACCAGAGGTGGGGAACCTGAGACCTTGAGGCCACTTGTGACCTTCTAAGTCATTGGGTGGGCCTTTTTGACTGAGTCCATGTTTTACAGAATATATCCTTTTATTAAGGATATTTGTTCTGTGAAGTTTGGGTTCAATCTAAAGGTAACACTTGAAGACCTAGAGGGCCACGTGTGGTGTTGAGGCTGCAGGTTTCCCACTCTGGACTAGATCTTAAAGTACTTTATTATGGCATTACTTATTTTTAGAGAAGGAAGTAGCAGAAATGTTCATGTACTATTTGCATTCAATGAATACTGAGAAAAAACCCAAGGATACACAGACCCACACACCCACACATCCACATACACACACACACATTCTTCTTCTTGACCCTTTTTATATATGTGTATATGTATATGCACATGTGTGCATATATCTATACACATAAGTAAACATACATGCAAAGTCACATATACACACATACAAATATACATAGTTCGATACTCACATACTATATGCACATAAATATACATATGCAGAGATATACATATGACTTTAATAGCATCATCAAAGTCAGCAACATTTCTATAATGTTTTACAGTTTCCCAGGACTCTCGTTAAATACCCTAGAGGCAGGGAGTGAAGGTATTATCCTAATTTACACATGTGAGAGGCCTGAGGCCTTAATGGATTCACTAGCTTTTCTATAGGCAGATATCCAGTCAGAGATAGTCAAGATGTCAAGACCAGCCCCTTCACTGCCTGCTGACTTTAAATCCAGCAAACTTTTCAGTAGTGTAAGCCTTCTCCCAAATCCATCAGTAAACCACACAATGAGCTTCAACTTTGTGTTCCATGCAGGGAAAACTATGAAGAAAGGAAAAATATGAAATAGTCCTGGATCTCAAAAAAGCTCATTGAGGAGATAGTGTTTACATATGTATGTTCATTCAAAATTTATCCACAATCAATTCAATGTTATTTGGGGGGAGAGAACTAACAATTAAGGAGATCATTAAGGCCTCATGCAGCTTCACTTTGAAGGAAATTATGCATTTTAAGAGATGGAGGTGAGCAGGAATAAGCTATGCAAAGGCATGGAAATGGGAAATGAGATGTCAGGGGCGAGGACTACCAAGAAGACCAATTTGGCAGGAGAGGAGAGTGTGTGAAGTAGAGTAATAAAGTTGGAAATGTAATTTTGATCCATGTTGTGACTGTCTTGATATGATAAATAGGAGTTTGTGTAATGACTAAGAAAAAGTGATAATGTGCTATAGCATCTTTTTTTTTGAGGGGGAGGGGAGAAGTGGGTTACAAAATATTTTCATTTGCTTTTAAAACATTTTATTTAAACACACAATGTTCTCCCTTGTTTGTCTACTCTCCCTTTGCATGGTTTCCTAAAAACAACTCATTATTTTCAATGTAATTTGTATCATTTTAAAAACTTTATCAGAGCAGTTGCTATGCAAAAAAAATACATAATAAAAATTACCTAGAAGCCTCTAATTACTACATTAGCCTATAATTATTACATGAAAAAAAATACAATGCTACACAGCACAACAAACCAGGAACAGGGATTTAACTCAACCTAACAAAAAACTCTGTTAAAATAATGGTATGTGTCTGACTTCCTGCCAAAGACAGAGCACTGGGAGTGGATGACGGCTGCTCCTTCTTCCACCGGTGCCACTCTGACTAAGGGATTTAATGCAGACCACATGCTGGCCTCGGGATTTTGCCAATACCCACTCAGATTTCTCATTGCTGTTTTGTGCCTTCACCTTAAAATTTCCCTGTGCACAGAGCTCCCTCTGAAGTCCAGGTCCTAGACCTCAAGAGATGATGGAACCAGGTGGAAGCAACCTGGGCTTTCAACCAATCACAGGGAGAGAAGGAACCTTTGAGTTCAAGTGTAAGCCCTGTCTCTGACCCTGTTTTCTATGTCATTGTGGGCAAGTCACTTAACCATTCAGAGTTCCAGGCAGCTGGATAAGACTACAAGTTAAGAATGAGTTTTCTGATCTCAGTAGTAGTGGGAATTTTTGTATTAGGAGTATAACTACCAGTGCATGTATTGTGCATATATGTTTATACACATGTACATGTATATCTCATAGAGGTGTACATAAATATACAATGTACATGCATGTGCATGTGTACACATCTAATCACATGGATACGTGGTATATATGTATGTTGACATAAGGAGGTATTTCTGTATCTATTTCTCTCTCTCTCTCTCAATAGAAACTTGTCAGGCACATAATATGTACCAAGCACTATGATAGGCTCTGGGAACAAAAGAGACAAAAATAAAAATGTCCTTGCCTTCAAAGAGAGACTATATTTCAGATATGTTTATATATGCATTGGTCAGAACAGATCCTATCAGTGAGGGATTCCCAATATAGAAATATCTACTCCAAATATGATTGGCAACTTACCTGTTAATTGTAATCTTAGTTGCTTGGGGGCAGAAAGAGCAGATAAGTAAGTGATATATATTGATATAGTCATATCAATAATATATAATGTATTCCAGGACCAGAATTAAAACTTAAGTCTCTGTGACTCCAAGACCAACCCTTCAATCATTGTGCCCCACTCCCACTAAAATATGTTTATGCACAACAAACTCTGTATCTCTCTCTCTGTTTCTGTCATATCTATCTATATCTAATTCATAAATACATATATGTATAAATGGAATGGAATGTCAGCGATATTAAAATTAGAAACATGAGGGATCTAAAAACTCTGGAAAGACTTTTATGGAGCAATGTAAGAGGAAGAATATTGATGATGATGATAACAATGATAATAATAATAATAACCCAAGTATTTAGTAATTGCTCATTACATGCAGCTAATTAGTTGCTATATATGTAAAGAAAAATGTAAAATAGTCTCTGCCCTCAAGAAGCTTGCATTGCATCAGAAGACATACACATATAGAGATGTATATATAAACCGCTTTGTCTCTCTCTGTCTGTCTGTCTCCATCTTAATCTTTCTAATTCTGTCTCAGTCTCTCAGAGTCTCTGGTTCTATCTCTGTCTCCTACTTTGCCACCAATACTTTGAATTTATGACGAAGCTTGTGGACCCACTTGATATCCCTGGAATAGGGCAGGCAGAGGGAAGTGACATGAACTACAAGACTGTAGGAAGTTTTGAATGTAATAAGAGAACTTAAATTGATGCAGAGTGTTACTTAAAGTTCATCTGCCCCTCCTTCCAGATATCAGTATTGCTTGGGTAACAGTTTGCTGTCTCCCTAGGGCAGTTTGTCTTTAGTGCTAGTTTAATAAGAACAGCTGAGTATAGGAACAGAGCCTCAGAGACATTCCAGTTTCGTGACTAAGGGGAGTTCCAGGTATCTGGAAGTGTGAGTCTGTGTGCCTGTTTGCCCATTCAACTGAGACCATGAGAATCAGGAATGATTTGACGGGGCTCTCTAACCACGTGATAGTGACTTAACTCCCAATGTTTAATTCTTATTTCACATGGAGATGGTAGGTCTTTTGAAAGTCATTAAACATCAAATTAGTACATTTTAGTCCTTGTTACTATGTCTAGGATACTGAAGAGAAGGATAAAAACTGGAACATACTATCTTGTTTGTGATTAATCATTTTACTTTTCCTGTGACTTTACAGATTTTACTGAGTTGTGTTTAAATCATGACCTTTTGTATAGGCATAAAAGAGAAACATCCCAAAAGAAAGGCAGAGGAAGGGATCCAGTCAGAGAATGATTCAATGTTATTTTTCCTAGGTATGAATTTACTGGTAGCAATCAAGGAGGAGTGGGGATGGAATTGGGTGACAGACAATTATTGCCTGCACCTCGAATTATACCAGGACCTTGTTTCATACATAAAAGCAATACATACAGACATATATATGTGGGTTCAGCATATATATATATATATATATATATATATATATGTTAAGAGATAGGCAAAATGGTCATAATATAAAGATTCAAATACTTAGGATCCAAAGACCTGTGTTCAGCTTTGGCTTTATCACTTACTTAAGCATATGACCTTGAGAAAGTCACATAAATTTTCTGAGCCTCAGTTTCCTTATATTCTCAAAAGATTTTAAGTTGGAAGGAAATTTAAGAGAATAACTAGCCCAACCTCCACATTCTAGCATTGCAGACCTTGTAATCCAAAGTAATTTCTCCAAAGTGACAAAGGAAATAAGTAGTAAGACTGGGTTTCAAAGCTAGGTAACCTGATTCCAAATCTGGGGCTCTTATCAATATCTGAATTTTCTTTCCTGCTACACTGATATCTTTTTAAATAGGGATAAGAACAGGTCTTTTGGGAGGAAAGCATATTGTAAGATGTAAAATGATATAGAATGGCAAACTATTAAGATAAATAAAAGTTCAGACTCTTAAGTTTGTTCCAGAGTTCAACAAATTCTGGGAAGTCAAAAAAGAAGTTTTTCACTATGTATTTAAGTATAGGCTGTGATTTACTCTTACTTTTTCTTTGCTCATCTTCAGAGAGCTAATAAAAGTCTGTCTCTTAAGGGAGTAAAAGACAACAGAACATCCTCTGGCCTTTTCTTTCCTAGGCTGGGTTTCTAGTTCCTTTAAAGTTTTCCTGCTGGATATGGTCTGACCCTTAAATCCTCTTTCTGGCTTCTAGTGAACCATGTTCTGATAACCATTGCATAAACTCTTTAGTCACTTAGTTTAGAAATGGGCACAGGAAAGTAGACAGAAGGCTAGAAATGGTTTAATAGACAGACAAGCGTTCTTGCATTGTTACTATATTTCTGTTTCTTGTATCACACACCCTCATAGTGGCCTGTTTTTAGTACTGTACCAAGGGATTGAATGGATAACTTCTGATTGGTTAGCTTGTTATTCACCAAGACCAGGCTGTCTTTTGTGCCATATTTGAATTTTACAGTGGCAAATGGCCTCTCTGCACACTTGGGAATACTGAATCTTTTAAATTAAGTTCCTTTATCAGCACATGTGTAAGAACATTAATACATGTTAATCCAGATGTTTTTAAGGGGGGAGGGGATCACCTTTAAATTCACAGAACTTGGTTTGGGGTCTTAGTTCTTGAATAAGGGCAGAAGTAGTAAAGAACTAGTGGCAAATTGTGGACTTTAGATTTAGAGAGCTAGATTTAAAATCTTCTTAGTATAAATGTATTGGAGAAAATAAAATTGAAGGATTGCAGGGTAGGGGTTTATTTTTGTTCCTTTTTTACCAGAGGTTTTCAAACAGGCTGGATAACTGCTTGTCAAATATTTTGTATAGCGTATTCTTGGTCAGGTAGTGGTCAGACTAGGTGACCTCAGAAATCCTTTTCCAAAATTATAATTCTTCAATTTTAGGATACTGTGGGTCATCCACTGAAAACTGGACAGGAGTTTGGATACTATGTAGTTCAAGCTACCTCTTAAATTGGGAGCAAAGGGTTCAGAAAAGGGCAATGATTTGCTCATAGTCAGACAGTTGTCACAGAATAACTGAATCACAGGATCTCAAAGTTGGAAGGGACCCCAAAGGACATCTGTAATGTAATACCAAGCAAAGGCAACTTCCCAGGTTCAAAATACCA
>NW_027187298.1:6871968-6957863 GCF_028583685.1 Petaurus breviceps papuanus | reverse complement strand
GAGAGAGAGAGAGAGAGAGAGAGAGAGAGAGAGAGAGAGAGAGAGATTCACGGCCAATGTTCTAAGCTCTGATACTATAGGATTCCTACTCAAAGTCAGAATTGTCCTGTACAAAAGAGACAAACTTTGAAGACCAACAAACAGATTTCTGGATAAGTGTAAATCATGTAAAAAGCTAATAATTCACTCTTCTGATCAAAGAACATTTGTCTATTCCAAATTTTATATATAAGCAATATTATTGCTTTTTTCCCCAGAAGAATTTGTCATCAAAACTAAAATAATTTTCTGAACAAGATATATAAACAGTACTGAGAACATCTTGTCACTTCTATATTTATTTTGGTTCCACATAATCCTGTGGTCAGGGATAGCCTTAAGTGTAGGCTGAATAGTCAATCACCTGGGTGAGTAATTTCAAGAAGCCTAGGAGGTACCTTCTCTTAACTGTCTAAATATCATTCCACTTTATGCCTGACATTCTGTTGTGTTTATTTTGTCCCTTAAGTTTATTGCTTTAATTACCATGAATATACATTTTCTTGGGAAGAGATTCCTTTAAACCAGTTCTCATTCATTTATACCTCAGTGTGAATGAGTTTCATATTCTTTCCTCTTAGTACTTTTCAGTACTAATAACAGCTCAAATTAATAGAATACTTGTAGATTTACAAAATACTTTCCTCACAACAGCTTTATGAAATTTAGGTGATGCAAATATTGTCATAACCATATTGTAGATGATGAAACTGAAGCTCACAGAAATTATTCAGTGACTTCTTCATTTTCACACCATCAGAAGCAAGACTTAAATTACCATGACTTTTGAATCCTGATCTAGTGAAGTCTCTACTACAGTATACTGGATGAAAGAAAATAGGAGTTCAGCAGTCTCCTGAATAAATGGGTAGGGTGTTACTGAAGGAAGAAAATGGCAATAATTGGTTCAGATAATTTTTAAATTACCAGGAATCCTTTATTGCCATCTCATTTTACAGTTCAAGTCACTGAGGCCCAGGAAAAGGGAATTATTACTACCCCCCCCCTTGCCTAGCTAGCTAGCAGCAGCTAATTGGTGCAGTTGATACAGTCCTGGTACTGGAGTCAGGAAGACCAGGGTCCAAATATGGTCAGAAATTAATTATAGTTAGTGTACAAGTCTCTTAAGCCCTTACTGTTTCAGTTTCCTTACTTATAAATTGGTGGTGGTAATATCACCTACCATATATTTTTGCAATGATAAAGTAAGCTATCTGTAAAGAATTTTGCAGAAGTGCCAAATAAATTCAAGCTAATTTTATTTTTGTTACTGTTATTTTTATAGTGGCATAGAGTTAGAAGTCTATTCTCCTCCGCTTCCTACTACAGGATACTTTAAAAAGCTCTAAAATTGACTATATGAATGAAAATTTTAAACATAAATATACATTTATGTGTGCTTAAATCTTCTAACATATCTGTGATTTCACTGAATCTGATGGTCACTCCAGCAATGTGGATCACAACCTATATGTAACTAACTACCTGCTTATCCTGTAAAAATATTATCCATGTACTTACATTCCTTAAGTTTGCCATAGGGCAATGCACTCTACCAATGTCACCTAGCAGGAGCTTCTCAATAATTCTACGAACTTGATTTTGTTTTTCCTGGTGCCATAATGGAGTCATACAATTAATCCAATCCAATACATTCCATCCCATCCCATCCCATCCCATCCCATCCCATCCCATCCCATCCCATACAATGCAACAAAAACACATGTCCAAAAAATAGGTAGTTATTGTCCATGTTGTAGTATATCCTTCTCAGCATTGTGCTCTGTCCCACTGCTAAATTTTGGCCTGTTTCAACCTGTTATGCTGTGCTCACAGTTGCACTGGGAGGAGCAAGGGGTGTGTATGTAGAAGGGATATGGCAGTGGTAGTACTCATTCATCATTTACTCACTTGGGTTCTATTTTCCTCTTTTAGACTTTAAAGGCCTAAATGACTTTCCATGACTGAGAAATTCCTGGATGTTTTTCATGCATGAAGAATCAAGCATAGTTTAGAAAGCTCTCTTCTATTTGTTCTCTTAAAATATTCTGAATTTAGTAACCATCAACAAAAGTGCTCTCAGCGGTAGTATATATACCAAAATTGGAATAGTACAGAGGAGATCAGCATGGCCCTCGTGCAAGGATGACACACAAATTCATGAAATGTTCAGTATTTTTGAAGACAGATCTTCATGAAAATAAAATAAAATGTAATTTTAAAAAGCATCAACAAAAACACACAACCAAATACAGAGATAAAGAAAAAAAACATGCATACATGAAACTACAAATTCCTTCTATTTACATTTTTGAAAGCATATATTTTAGTTGAATAGAATCATAACAAAAAGTAATTTGCTTTCATGGTCTCTTCTGAACTGTTTTTATTTTGTGTAGTTTTCTGTTTATTTAATGCTATTTTCATTATTATTTTACCCAATTTTCAGTAATTATCTTGACCAGATGCCTTAGAGATTTTAGTCCTCACATCTCTACAACATCCATGTTGGGGCTCTACTGTACTGATTAGTGAGTGCTCTATATGTACCATTATTTAGGGTTTTTCATAGAATGCTTTCAGAATTCACTGCTTTCTCCCTGATCATCTTCTCACTAACTACCGTCCAGCATTCATGTATCCTTGCCTCCTCTCATGCCTCCTTTATTCTTAAAAAAAAAAAAAAGATGACTTATTTTTACATCATCATTGTTATCTCCAGTATCCCTTTCTCTCTCCCTCCCAGAGGGCTATCCTACATAATAATTAGCAATGTTGAAGGAAAAAAATCATTACAACTGATGAATATATTTTAAAAAATTGAAAATATGTGCTATGTGTCACAGTTGTGGAATTTGTACATTTGCATTGGGATGTTCTGTGATATCTCTCCATTAGAGGCATGCTTTATGATTCTCTTACATCAACTTTTGATTTTCTTTGTAGTTATTCTTTCCATTCATATTGTGACAATTATTTTGTACATCTTCTTGAATCTGATTTTTAAAATGTTTTCTACTTTATCAAACACCGAGTTATTGTGTTAAATTTTTTCTGATTCTTTCCTGTCTTATATATTCGATCTATTGATCTCACTATTATTTAACCAATATCAGGTGTTTTTGATGATTCCAGTTTTAGAATATATAGCTCTAGTTAAGATAGTGCTATTTCCTTTTATCACTATATCTTTTCATCATTTACCTTGATCATTGTCCAAAGGAAGTTTGTTATTATTTTATCAAGTTTTATAAATTATCCCCATGAAAACATGATGGTTTTTAGCATTAAATGTGTAAATATTGGTAGCATTGTCACTTTTTATTATATTGACATGGCCAAGCCATGAGCATTAAATATTCCTCCAACTACTTAACTTGTTATTTATTTCTTTAAGGAGCACTTTGTACCTGAATCTATATGTGACTTTTTTGTATTTTCCTACGTAAATCTCCTGATATTTATGCATTATTTTTTTTAGTAATTGTGCATGAGTTTTACTTTTCTATTATTACTTTTTGGATTCTATTATTATTATATTGAAATACTATTGATGCTTTAGGTATTATTTCATAGCCTACAACATTGTTGAAACTCTTAATTGTCTCAATTACTTTCATTTCTGATTCCTTAGGATTTTATAAGTATACTCTCATATTATCAACAAATAACAGTTTTATCTCCTCTTTATTTTATTATTTTGATTTCTTTCTTTTCTCTTATTATACTTGCTAGTATTTCTAGAACTAGTAGGAGAGTGGGGATCTTTGCTTCATTCCATATTTATTAGAAAAAAAATTCTAGTATATCCCCATTGCATGTGATGCTTACTTTTGCTTTTAGATAGCTTTTTATGATATTAAATAAAAAAGTCTCCCTAAAGTTTGTAGAGTTTTTAGTATAAAACACTAGTATACTTTGTCAAAGGTTTTTCTACATGTATTGAGATGTTATTTATCCTTTATACTTGAAGAGGATTGATAATATCATAATGTGGTCAATGAACAGTGTATTCAACTGTGGCTGATTAGTCAAGACATCACTCATCTATTGAGATAATATTTTTTTTTTATGTTTTCACTTTTTTTTCTTTTTTTAATGCTGTATTAACTTCTGATTTACATAATCTGTTTCCACCAGATTTTGAGTTACAAATTTTCTCCCCATTTCTCCCCCACCCACCGCCCCAAAATAGCAGTCCCACAGGATATCCCCTCCTCCAATCTGCTCTCTCTCACATTTTCCCCCCATGCCCCTTTCCACTTTTCCAGTAGATCTCTATGCCTCTGTGCCTGCACATCCCATTTCCCAGTTACATGCAAGATGGTATTAATAATAGTATATATATAAATATATATATACATGTATATACACACCCATGTATACATATATCTATATATACATATTTGAATATTTGATTTCAAAACTTTCAATTCCAGATTCATTCCCCTCCTTCCCCATCACCCACCCCTACTGGGAAGATGCGCAGTTCAGTATAGGTTGCACATGTGTGGCTAATGCAAAACAATAACATGGTAGATACATTGAAAAAGACTGACTACACTTCCCTCCCTCCCAGATGTTTTCACTTTTAATATGATTAATTATGTTGATGGCTCCTTTTACCATATTATAGTTTCCCTGTTTATCCATTTTTATTTTATTTTTGGATATTAATTTTTGCTTTTTTTCCCCTTGTAATTAATCTTTTATTTATTTATTTTTAGTTTCCAACATTCATTTCCACAAGATTGGAGTTGCAAATTTTCTCCCTCTTTCTCCTACACCCACCCCAAGAGAGCAAGCCTAATGAATACCCTTTCCCCCAATCTGCTCTCTCTTATGTCCTCCCCCATCCATCCCTTAAATTTCTAGTAGGGCAAGATAGATTTATTTACCCCAGTACCTGTATATCTTATTCCCCAGTTGCATATAAAAGAACAATTTTTTGAATAATTGTATTTAAAAATTTGATTTATAGATACTTGGCCTTTTTCCCTCCTCACCTGCCCCCACTGGGAAAACAAGCAATTCAATGTTAGTTGTCCATGTGCAGTTACGCAAAACATTTCCAGAGTAGTTACATTGTGAAAGACTAACTGTATTTCCCTCCATTCTATCCCATCCCCCACTTGTTCTATTTTCTACTTTGACCCTTTCCCTTTCCAAAAGTGTTTGCTTCTAACTAACCTCTCTCCCAATCTGCCACCCTTCTATCATTTCCCCTCTTATCTGCTTCCCCCCTACCTTCCTGGAGGGTAAGTAACCCAACTGAGTGAGTATGTTATTCCCTCCTTAATCCAAATTCAGTGACAGTGAGGTTGACCCATTAGCTTTCACCTTCCTGCTCTTCCTTTCCATTGTAGCAGTTTTCTCTCACCTCTTTTATATGAGATAATTAACCTTATTCTATCTCTCCCTTTCTTCTTCTCCAATTATATTTCTCTCTCACATCTTAATTTTATTTTTTAGATATCATCCCTTCCTATTCAACTGATCTTGTGCCCTGTTAATGCATACATATACACATATAATACAAATATTCACATATGTATTTATACAGACCCCCTCCTATGCATACATATATGTGCATATATATATATATGCATATACATATATTCCCTTCAATTCCCCTCATACTGAGAAAAATTTTATGAGTTACAATTATTGTTTTGCCATATAGGATTGTAAATAGTTCAACTCTAATGATTTCCTTATAATTTCTTTTTCCTGTTTACCTTTTCATGCTTCTCTTGCTTCTTGTATTTGAAAGTCAAATTTTCTGTTCAGTTCTGTTTTTTTTTTATCAAGAATACTTGAAAGTCCTCTATTTCATTGAATAATCACATTTTTTCCCTCAGTTTTGCTGGGTAGGTGATTCTTGGTTTTAATCCTAGCTCCTTTGATCTGCAGTATATCATATTACAAGCCCTTCAATCCCTTAATGTAGGAACTGCTAGATGTTGTGTTATCCTGATTGTGTTTCCACAATACTCAAATTGTTTCTTCTTGACTGCTTGTAATATTTTGCCCTTGAGCTGGGAACTCTGGAATTTGGTTATGATATTCCTAGGAGTTTTCTTTTGGGGATCTTTTTCAACAGGTGATCAGTGAATTCTTTCAATATCTATTTTGCCCTTTGGTTCTAGAATATCAGAGCAATTTTCCTGGAGAATTTCTTGAAGGATGATATCTAGGTTCTTTTTTATCATGGCTTTCAATAATTTTGACCAATAATTTTTAAATTATCTCTCCTGGATCCTATTTTCCAGGGCAGTGCTTTTTTTCCAATGAGATATTTCACATTGCCTTCTACTTTTTCATTTGTTTGGATCTGTTTTATAGTATCTTGATTTCTCATAAAGTCATTAGCTTCCATTTTCTACAATCTAATTTTGAAGAAATTATTCTCTTCAATGAGTTTTTGAAATTCCTTTTCCATCTGACAAATTAGGCTTTTAAAAGCATTCTTCTCCTAATTGGCTTTTTGGGCCTCTTTTGCCATTTGGAATAGTCTATTTTTTAAGGTGTAATTTTCTTCAGTTTATTTTGGGGGAGTTTGCTTTAGCAGGCTGCTGACTTGCTTTTCATGATTTTCTTACATTATTCTCATTTCTCTTCCCAACTTTTCCTCCAATTCTCTTACTTGTTTTTTAAAATCCTTCTTGAGCTCCTCCTTGGCCTGTTACCAATTCATATTTTTCTTAGAAGCTTTTGATGCAAGACTTTTGACTTTGTTGTTTTCTTCTGGTTCTATGTTTTGATCTTTTTTCCCCAAAAAAGTATTCTCTAGTCTGATTGCACTTCCTCTGCTTGCACATCTTGCCTGCCATCTACTTATGTTTTGAACTCTTTGCTATTGTAGAACTCTGCTTCCAGAGTAGAGAGCTTTGTCCCAAATTGCTGGGGTTTTCACAGATGTTGTCAGAAGTCTGAGGAGGGTGCCCTCTCTACAGCCACCACAAGCTCTGGAACACTGGTGTTTCTCACTCCAGTTTTATCACCCAAGAATGCTCTGCAGATACAAGCATGTCAAAGCAAGAGCAATTACCCTCTAAATGGTCGCTTTGTCCCCCTACAACCTGCAGGCCAGGAGCTCTGGAGGCAGACATGAGGCAGCAGCTGCAGCCTCTGTGCCCCAGTCACCTCTCCCCTCAGGGGCAGGGGCCAGACAGCACTCTTCTCCATCCAGTTCCAACAGGGTTCCCCACTGAACTTTTACTTTCTCTTTCATCTTTATGGGTTGAGAAGTTTGGAAACCACCACAGCTGCTGTTGATCAACTCTCCTGAGGTCTGCTCCAGCCCATCTCTGCCTCTGGTAGGAGCTGCCCTGGGTCTGGGTCCCCACAGGTCACGCAGGAATGCTCTGCACACCACCTGGTTGTGAAAGACCCTTTCTGTTGGACTTCTAGGCTGCCTTCAGTGGGAAATTTATTTTTCTCTGTCCCTTTGTGGGTTCTGTAGCTCTAAAATATTTTTAGACCAATATTTTACAACTATTGGAGGTGATTGGTGGTGTGGGAGCTCACACAAATTCCTGCTTTTAACATTTTTGCTTTGACAGATAGCACGATTGCAACTTCTCCTTTTTTCGATTCGCTTGATAAAGAATTTTTTTTCTCCATCCCCTCAGTTTTCTTTTGATTATGTCTTTTTTCCCATTGTGTTTCTTGTAAGCCACAGATTATAGTGTTTTGTTTTTTGTCTTTCACTCTTTTATTTAATAAAATGTATTGGATTGTTTAACCAATTCTCATTTAAAATTATGAGACATGTTTACATTTTCTCCCTTTGTCTCTAATATTATTTTCAATTTGTGATTCTTCCTTTATCTACTTTAAAGACAGTACGAACTCCTTCAGTTACTTTAGCTAATTCTTTTTAAAGTGGTCATATTTCTCATGATTTCCTTTCACTTACCTTCAACCCCCTCCTCCTATTAGGCACCCCTTTCCTTTTGGGGTTTTGTTTATTCATTTTTAATTCCTATTTTATCTGGTTATTTAATTCTTCCTCTCTTTCTTTTTTCTCTTAGTTAAGTAGATTATTCCTTTCCTCTCCTCCTCTTCAACCTGTCCACTTCATTAGTCCCCTTTCCAGAGATATCTCCCATTCTCTTTGTTTATCCATGCTGTCTTTCTCTCTCCTTGAAACTCATCCTGTGCTTCATGGTCTCTATACTTACCTAGACCCAGTCTGTTAAATGCATTCTTCATGGAATTAACTTTTAGTAAGTATCCATCCTGGGATTTCTCCTCAAGGCAATTTCTGCGACTGCTGGACTGAACTTGTCCTGGGGATTTGCCTTTCCTATTGGGCCTCATTTTCCAAACTGCCTATTCCTGCAAGTGACATTAAGGACACTTTCCCATGGTAGAACTCCTCTCCCTAATGTCTCTGATTATGTAGTCCACCACTGATTTACTCCTTCCTCCTAATTACTCTTCTTCCTTATTTTCTATAACATGTCGTTCCAGGGACCATGCTCTCTCACTCTCCAATGTTTCAGTTTTCCCCAGGAATACTAACTTCCTCATTCCCAAGGTAGAACAAACAATTTTTTAAAGCACTATATACCCTCAGACCATGTCTGGACCAGGTCCTCAGATTGTTTCACAGAACATCATTCAATTACAGGAGTATTTATCAGTGGAGCTCTTTCTTAGCTTCAAAGCAAGACCCCATATTTGTTCTTCCTTTCAAATACCCTCTCCTCCTCACTCACCATCCTGTAGGTTTTTTTCTTCCTAAAAATACATGGGAGCCACCTTCCAATCACTGGCAAACTTTGATTTGACTTAGAAACATCACAAAATTCCCTTTATCACTGGATCACCTTACTTTTTCATATAAATTCCCATTTTGTTATGTAGTCCTTTCCCCTTCCCACATCCCTGATGGAAGATTGATTTAGAGCTCTATGTGTGGAGCCTTGAGGTTTATAATGCACAGCCAGGCCTCTTCACTGTTACCTTTACCCATCTTGTATATGCTTAGAAAGAATTCTCTTACTGGTTTCTCTACTGTAACTCTGTTTCCATTGTTGTATTTGTGACATTCATTCTTTCCTCTTTCATTTCTGTTGTCTAGGCTGCTTGAAAAGCAAATGATCTCTTTAGGTCTGATTTCTTTTTTTGTGTATGTTGTTTTTGTTTATTTGTTTGTTTCTTTGTTTTTACAAGAAACAAACTTGAAAAAGAAACACAAACAGAGTTCAAATAAGGGGCTGAATATGTTGTACTTCAGCTGAAATAAAAAAGGAAAGGGTAGTGATCATGATCTCAAACAAAGCAAAAGCAAAATTAGACCTAATCAAAAGAGATAATCATGAACAAAGGTATCATCAACAATGAACTACTATAAGTATTAAACATATATTTACTAAATGGCATAACACCCCAATTTTTTTAAACATTTGATTTTAAAACTTTGGATTCCATATTCTCTCCCTTCCTCCCTCATCACCCACCCTTACTAGGAAGATAAGCAATTCAATATAGGTTGTATATTTGTAGCTATGCAAAACATTTCCATAGGGGATATGTGAAAGACTGACTATATTTCCCTCTCTCCTATCCCACCCCCCACTTGTTCTATACTCTACTTTGACCCTGTCCCTTTTCAAAAGTGTGTGCTTCTAACTTCCCTCCCCCCCAACATGCCCTCGCCTCCATCATCCACCCTCTCCTCCTCTTCCCCCCTACTCTCCTGTAGGGTGAGATACCCTATTTAGTGTGTATGTCATTTCTTCCCTAAGCCAAATCAATGAGAGTAAGGTTGACCCATTCCCTTTTGCCTTTCTGTTCTTCCCCTCCATTGTAACAGTTTTCCCTTACCTCTTCTATGTGAAATAATTTACCCCATCCTGTCTCTCCCCAACCCCTCTCATTATATTTCCCTCTCATCTCTCAATTTCACCTTTGAAGCATCATCCCTTCTTATTCAATTGATCCTGTGCCCTCTCTCAATGTATAACTGTACACATATATACAAACACACATATGTGTTCATATGCCCATATACCCTCCTTTATAGACATATCTCTGTACACACACACACACACACACACACACACATATATATTTATATACATTTATAGTTCCTTCAACTATTCACATACTGATAAAAGTTTCATAAGTTATAATTATCATTTTTCCATGAAGAACTGTAAATAGTTCAACTTTGATAAGTTCCTCATGATTTCTTTTCCCTCTTTACCTTCTCGTGTTTCTCTTGCTTATTGTATTTGAATATAAAATTTTCTATTCAATTCTGCTTTTTTCATCAAGAAAGCTTGAAATTCCTCTATTTCATTGAATGACCATATTTTTCCCCTGAAACATTATACTCATTTTTGCTGGGTAGGTGAATCTTGGTTTCAATCCCAGCTCCTTTAGCCTCCAGAATATCATATTCCAAGCCCTTCAATCCCTCAGTGTAGAAGCTGCCAGATCCTGCATTATCCTGATTTTGTTTCCACAATATTCAAATTGTTTCTTCTTGGCTGCTTGTGATATTTTCTCTTTGATCTGGGAACTCAGGAACCTGGCTATAACATTCCTAGGAGTTTTCTTTTTTGGGATCTTTTTCAAGAGGTGATCAATGGATTCTTTCAACCTCTATTTTGCCTCTGGTTCTAAAACATCAGGGCAATTTTCCTTGAGAATTTCTTCAAGGATAATTTCTAGGTTCTTTTTTGATCATGGCTTTCAGGTAGTCCAATAATTTTTAAATAATCTCTCCTTGATCGGTTTTCCAGGTCAGTGGTTTTTCCAAAGAGATATTTCACATTGCCTTCTATATTTTTTTCATTTGTTTGGATATCTTTTATAGTACCTTGATTTCTCATAAAGTCACTAGCTTCCATTTGCTCCAATCTAATTCTGAATGAATTATTCTCTTCAGTGAGCTTTTGAGATTCTTTTTCCATCTGGCAAATTCTACTTTTTAAGGCATTCTTCTCCTATTTGGCTTTTTGAGCCTCTTTTGCCATTTGAGTTTGTCTATTTTTTAAGGTTTCATTTTCTTCACTCAGGATGTTGACCCTTTTCCTGATTTTCTTGCGTCATTCTCATTTCTCTTCACAATTTTTCCTCCACATTTCTGATTTGATTTACAAAATCCTTCTTAAGCTCCTCTATGACCTGTAACCAATTCATATTTTTCTTGAAAGATTTTGGTGCAGAAGTTCTTATTTTGTTGTCTTTGTCCTGTTCCATGCTTTGATACTTTTTGTCCCCCAAAAAGGAATCTAGAGTCAGGTTGCTGTGCTTCTTTTGCTTCCTTTTGTTTGGTCATGTTGCCACTCAATTAGTTGACTTTTGAGCATTTTGCCACAGTAGAACTCTGCTTCTAGAGACTAGAACTTTCTCCCAAATTGCTGGGATTTTCTCAGCTGCCAGAGCTATTAGTTGGCTGCCCTCTCTGAAGCCTCCACACTCTCTGGCTTACTGTTTACACACTCCAGGACCTCCATCTTAGACAGTGATCCAGATACAAGCAGGTTAAAGCAAGTGAGATTACCCCTCAGAATGGTTTCTTGGTCCCCCTACAATCTGCAGGCCAAGAGCTCTGAAGTGGCCGTGTGGCGGCAGCAGCCATGCCTCAGGCACTTCTCCCTCAGGGGCCAGAGTCCAGACTGCACTCCCAGACTCACTGTTGCTACAGAGTCCACATTGACCTCTCATTTTGTCTTTGGCATCTGTGGTTTGATAATTCTGGAAAGCACCACAAATGCTGGTGATCTACTCTCCAGATATCCCTCTAACCATGGCTGGTCAGGCTTCCCTGGGGCTAAAATCAAGGGCTCACTGGGTCCTGGGCTCTGCTCCTAGCAGGCTGCAATGGACACTTCCTGCTGGCCTGCTGGGCTGTCTTCAGCTGGAGGTTTTCTTCTCTGTCACTTTGTGGGTTCTGTAGCCCTATAGTTTGTTTAGTCATTTTTTATTAGTATTTGAGGTAGTTATGGTGGGATTGCAGGGAGTTTTCCTGCTTCTACACTACCATCTTGGTTCTGCCTGGTCCGATTTCTTTTTAAAGAATGCTTGAAATGGTCTTTTTCCTCTCCTCTCCCTTTCTCCTCTCCCCTTCTTCTTCTCCCTTTACTTCTCCCCCTATTGCTCTTCCTTTTCCTCCCCTCTCCCACTCTTCTCCTATTCCCATCCTTTCCCATTTCCTGTCTCCTTCCTCCCCTCCCTGGCCTAGACGCTGTAGTGGTGGAGATGGCCAAGGAGGCCATAGAGTCTGATCAAGGTGGACATCATGGGTTCGGAAATGTTCTCCAAAATGGCCACATACCTGACAGGCAAGTTAATAAGCACCAGGGACGATTATAAACTTCTGGAAAATATGAACTAACTGACTAGCTTGAATATATAGTGTGAGAAACACAGTTGTGGGGATAACAACACTTCCCAGGCAGGGAGATCCATGTGATAGACCCATTCTCACTGAAAGAACTCAGAAAAGGAGTGGGCAGAGGAAGTTTATTATGCTTCTTCTGAGAAGTGGGTGTGGTGTTCACTAGGAAAAGGCATACCCATACAGAAGCAAGAGCAAGCTTAAATATCTTAGTGTATTCTGACTCCTCCCTTCAGAGTCCAGGTAGGTCCAGACTCCTCATGGTTACAAGGGTTCCTTATACTCTCATTGCATACCCCCATTAACATGTTCTCCCTCACAAACAATATATCCCACGATTAGAAAATGGCAAAATCTCTGCCCTTTGGGTGGGTAAGTTACTATTAATGAGGTTAATTGAGTAGACACAGTAGTGAAGACACTTGTGATCTGGGCATGACCCCTATGGTTCAAGATGTTTGTTATATCCCAATCTTTCTAGTCAGGATGTGCATGACCAACATCCCTGAAAAACAGGATATATAAGCTTATCACAAGGCCCCATCAGTCTGGGAGCTTTACTATTCCTCAAGATTATATGTGGGAGCACAACAAGATACCATAATATCCTTTATGACACTAGAAATGAAAGATATTGCAGTAAACATAAATAGAAACCTAGAGGACTTAAAGCAGAAATATACAGCACTTCAGCCTTATCTCGATCAGAGATCAGATCACTTTAATTGAGGAGCAAATAGCAGCTCTTGAGCAGGTAGCCTACAAGGTGGAGGCATATTCAAAGAAGCTAGAAGCAAAGTACAAGTTAGAGAGGAGATGAAAGAATTCTTTTGTACAAAGACTTTAGCTACAAGAATGTTTCATAAAAGCTGAAATGCATGGGAAGGGACTTAGCAAACTTGTATGCTTCAGTTCCATAAAAAGAAGTGGTGCTGGTAATACAAGGAGAATCTCAGGCCCACCTTTGATTGGATGTAGAACTCTGGCCACCCCTTGATGTCCTAAACCTTTATCCCCTGGAACTTCATCTTCTCATGTGACTCATTGTGTACCCTGGACAAAGAATCAGAAATCAGGATCAACGCTGTCTAGAGAAGACATAGATGAGATACTCTCCTCTCCCTTTCTCCTCCCTCCTCCCTCTTCCCTAGAGCTTCATCTTTAACTCTTTGTTCTGAATATGCTCCCACCCTCTTCATAACCTATTCTTGAAATTAAATAATAAATTCCAATTTATAAAAAAATAAAATAATTAAATACCTCTTTATTATTCAATATTCATCCTTTTCATATAAGTTCACATTTGCTGGGTAGATCACCCTGGGCTGCACTCTGAGCTTCATGATTTTCCAAAATATATTATCCTATTCTCTCTTGTGTTTTTTGGTGAGTAAAAAATAGTCTTGAATTATTTCAATCCATTTTCTTTGTTTTTGAAGGTCTATATCCTGATCACATATTATTTTCTGAATTGATTTGATATGACTAACATATCAGTTGTTGTCCTTTGTTCTTGAAGAAGACCAAAATGACATTACTATGCTAGAGTCAAGTAGTCAAGTTTCAGAGTGTCTGAATGTGACTGATCAGATCAATAGGAGCTCATAATGCTCTACCACAGGTCAAGCACAAATAGTCTGTGTAAACATTTGGGGTGGATTCCCTAAATTTATGCATCCTGAGTTTCCATTGAGCTGTTTCAATTCTGCTTTGCTCATAAAGTACAGCACCTTCTTTTATGTGGGCATCCCATGCTGAGTAGTCTTATGCCAGTGTCTCCCATTTCACATAATGCATTCCAAATTTCTTAAGAGACACCTTGAGCATGTCCTTGTGTATTGCTTTTTCTGATCACCATGTGAATGCTTGCCCTGTGTGAGTTCTTCACAAAATAGTCTTTCTGGAAAGAATACATTTTTAATACAAACAATGTGGCCAGCCCATCAGATTTGTACTTTCTGTAGCAAAGAGTTCTATGTACTTCTCTTTGAGATTGAAATGTTTTGCTTGGATAAAGACCATATTTTTCTTTTAATTTGTTAGGGTTTTTTGCTTCTCTCTTTCTTGATTGTCCTCAACTTTTGTGCATTTGCATTCCTATTTGATTGCTCTCTCTTTTGTGTCTTTGATAAGTTTTTCCAATCACATATTCAGCTTTTTCTATTAATCAATTATTTTTGCAGTACATGCCATAAATTCTGTCATAATTCTCATTTCTCCTTTAAGTTACACATGAAGAGCATATTGTGGCTCTATGTTCTCAACTCCTCAGTATCCTGTGTCTCAGCAAGTGTTGAATCATTTTTCCTTTCTTGAAATTTTAAATTTATTAATGTGGACATGTTTATAAGGTATGGAGGTTATATTTATTTCTACTTTTAATGCTTCCCCTGCTGATTTATCTACCAATGTTCCATGTCTTTGAGGTTTTTATTTTCCTAAGATGTTCTTTGACCAAGCACCAGAAATCTTCCTTCCATTCTTTCTCTCCAGTTCTGGAGTCATGAACAAAATAGAAAAACATACAAAACAAAACACAAAAATTGCAAAAAAAAAAAATACCCACACCATTAAAAAAGTCTAATCTTTTATGCAATGTTCCACATCCATATTCCTCCAGTTTTATAACAAAACTGGACTGAAGGGAGAAATGTTTTCATTTATATCTTCTTTGTAATCAATCTTTGTCATGTTTTCACAGAAATCAGTTTTATTTTGTTATTGTTTATTCCACATATTGTGTCTCTGCTTATTTTGCTTGATATCAGTTCACATATATCTTCCTATATAGTTTTATAGACACTCTATCAGTCATTTCTAACAGTGATATAATATGCTCTTATATTCATGTGCCATAACCTGCTTAGTAAATTTCGATTTACTGATTATCTATTTTGTTACCGGGCCTTTACTACCATAGAAAGTAATGCCATGCATACTTCAGTGGATACAGGACTTTCTTTTTATTAGTGGTATTTGTTAGATATACACCCAATGGTGGTACCCTGGGATCATAGGATATAGAAATTTTAATTACTTCCTTATCACAATAATAAATGACTTTCCAGAATGGTTAAAACAACTCACAGTTCTACTAACGGTACATTCAAATGCTTATGTTTCTAAAAATCTTCAAATATAGACTATTCCAGATTTTTGTCATTTTTTCCAATTTGCTGGGGATATGGTGCAAACTTAGAGTTGGTTTCACATGCACTTACTTATCATTAGTGATCGGGAGCAAAAATTTATATGAATGTCAATAGTTTACTTTTAAGAATTGTTATTTTTTAAATTTTATGTCATATATTTAATTTTATTGCTTTTTACCTTTCTGAATTTAATATTTCATATTCTTTAATAATAAGTTTTATTTATTGATCCATATTCTTTAATAATAGAATAATTGATATTTTTAAAATATTTCTTTCTGATTTGAATAATGCAATTTTGCTATCTCTAATTTTGAATTATCATATCTAAGATTTTCCCTTATTATTTGGTTAAATATTTTGTATTACTTCAATTGTTTTTGCCTTCATTTTTATCATTTTTAGCTTTGATTTTTATTATTTCCTGATATGTTATTTTTTCCTGTTAGAATATTAATATATTGACATCTTAGCTTCTCTGCCTTCAAATTAAATTAATTAATTAATTTTCCTTTTTTTTTCTTCTTTCTTAATATAAGCCTCCTTGGCTATTGAGTTGCTTTTTAGAAATGTTTATTCTGCTTCCCTATTATTTACTGTCAAGGATATTACCATCCTCTCAGTCTTCAAAGCTCACAACTTAGGAATCAACTGTGACTCCTTAATCTCTCTCTTACCCCTCCCCTACTTAATCAGTTATCAAGTTATATTGATTCTACCTTAATAAAATCTGTTACATATATTATACCTTCTTCCCATTGACATTACCCTGGTACAGGCCTTTCATGCCTGAATTATTGCACTGCCATTGACTGTTCTCCTGATGCCTACATGACTATTAGGCCTGTAACTTGTGTTGGTTCCCACTCTACGAGGGGCATGCAGACATCCTAACCCCCACCGTGATGAGTAGCCTTTCTGGACTCCATCCAAAGCTATCTGAGGTCTCCCCACACAGTGTATTCCCCAAACTTTGACTAACAGGCTGGACCTTGATTGCTTTTTTTCTTTCTTCAGATTTATTTAAAATATATTTTTTCATTTTATAATTAACTAATTTTTGAAGATCCATATTTTTATTGTTTATTTTTAGAATAATAAAAGAAATTATTAAACTATAATAAAGTGTTTCTCTTTCATATTCTCTTCTATATTGCAATAGCTCCCATGCCCCCCCATCTGGGTATCTTATATCACCCCATTTTATCTCTCATTTTCTTCTTATACATTAGTATATAAGCTCATTTAAGCCAGGGACTATCTTTTTTTTTTTTTTTGCTTCTATTTGTATTTAAGACTTAACTGAGTAAGTTCATACATAGCAAGAGATTAATAAATGTTTCTTACATACCTTCTGGTCAGTCTTCTTTCCTCAAGTCTCTCTATATTCCAGCCTAAGTATATTATTCATTCAGCTGTCAAAATGATCTTTCAAAAGCATATTCCAACTCTTTTTCCATGATCGGAACTCTCTCTGTTTCTATCTTTTATGTTTTTTTTCCTTTGGGAGGGGTTGGAGTCTTCATACACAATACCTGGCATATAGGAGGAGTCTAATAAATATTTGTGATTTCAATCCATAAGCTTTACCTATTTTGTTGTGACCTTCAATCTGTGAAAATGTATGGAGGGAAGAAAAGTGAGCAGTGAGTGGTATTTCAAAGTCAGTCCTGTAAATCTAATATTGAGGACTATAATGATTAGATTACTAATGCATTTTGATGTGGCTTTTCTTACTTGAAGGGTCTTAGTATGTATTGTACCTTCAGTTTATTTTGTTTTGTAGCAGTTGATACATAATTAATATTCCATTATACTTGTAATCTACATTTTATTCAACTATTACTCAACTGATGGGCAACAAGTTTATTCCCACCTTTTACTAGCATCTTTTTCTTGTACATCATGCATATTTACCCTTACATCCCTTCCTTTCTCCTCTCTCCCACAGTATGTGTGTGTATATAGTGGGGGAACATCAATGTAGAACATTACATATGATGTCAGATTTTTGTCTTCACTTTTTCTTTAATAGTTCTACTATAAATATATTTTATTAAGTGACACATTTTCCTGTCTTTAATCTTGGAGCATATAACTTCAGCATTATTGGTAAGTCAAAGTTTATAGACAGATTTTTTTATATTTCTACTATAGTTCCAAATTTTTTTCCTTAAAATTGAATCAATTCACATCACCATAAAAATGCATTAGTGTGCTTGTTTTCCCAAAACTCTCCAAACATTTACTATTTTCAACTTTTGTTATCTTTCCTTATCTTATTGAAATAAGGAGGATAAAATCTGAGATTTGATTTATTTCTCATGATTAGTGATTTGGGGTATTTTTTTTCCAAGTGATTTTTTATAACTTTCCCTTCCTTCTCTAATCCCTTCTTACAATTTTGTCCATTAAGAGCATACATGACTTAAATGGGGAAAAGATTTTGAAATATACTTATCTCTTAATTTTTAGTGTATTTTTTGTAGAAGCATTTAAAAAGTTTCTTTTGAGAAGCTTTGATTTGTCTGTTTTTCTGATCTAGCCATCAGGCAAAGTCTGTAGCCACACTGAGTTTCTAAGTAAAGTTGGCCAGTGCTTCTCACTGTACCACCACCTTCCTAGGAGTTTCATTACTACATCCTAGTCATTCCCTTGTTTCTCCTAGTAGGTGTAGCTTCCCCTCCCCCCTCCCAGGTGCTCTCATTACTCTTTCCCCCTCTCAAAGGTTTAGTTTACTTTTGAAATCAGTATTAACCTGGGAAAAAAGAAGCAATTTGGAGTAACTGCCAGCTAAGATGCTGGTGTGTTAAGACCTATTAAGACCTAGAAAAATCCCAGACACTATAAAAATGTACTAGAAGGAGCAATTGTAAAGAAAAATGTGAAGGGCATAAGCTCTTCCATACAGTCAAGAACTACACAAAAATACTTTCAGGAACACATAGAGACTCTAAGTGGAACTTAGTAGGGTAGGTGGGAGGCACAGCCAATAAGCAAGATGGTTCCATAGTGGGGGGGGGGGACCAATACTGAGGATGGAATCTAGGGAACTCTAACCATGCAGGATATAGGTTGATAGGGGACAGGTGGGTTTATGAGGAAGGGTAGGATTGGTGAGGGGCTAGTTATAGGTAAAACAAATTCCATCATTGGGTAGAGTATGAAGGAGAGATTAAAAGGAAATCTGGAAAGAGTAAATTTGTATTTGGGA
The DNA here is from genome assembly GCF_028583685.1 of Petaurus breviceps papuanus. Classification (NCBI taxonomy): domain Eukaryota; kingdom Metazoa; phylum Chordata; class Mammalia; order Diprotodontia; family Petauridae; genus Petaurus; species Petaurus breviceps. The sequence continues at coordinate 6,939,097 of NW_027187298.1, read as the reverse complement.
CATGAGGGGAAGGGAAGAGGAAGAACAAAGTAGAAAAAAATTTATCCCATTATAAATTAAGAGGTGAAACCACCTGATTTGTCTGTCTTTCATTATCATCTTCTTGGTAAAGAGGGAAGCTGGGGCAAGGCAAGGAAAAAGGTACACGTGACTAGAAGGGATACACAAATAATAATTATTATTAGAAATGTGAATAGGATAAAACTATTCATGAAACAGAAGATACTATAATAATCAATTAGAAAATAAAAATATTTTGTGTATAAGAAACAACCTTGAAACAAAAAAGTTCATTGAATTAAAATATGAGTTGGTAGCCAACTCTACTTATATGGATTCTTTTAAAATACGGGGTAGCAATAATCTTAAAAAAAGACAATAAAGTAGATATTATTAAAGGAAGAGTAGAATTACCATCCTTAAAGATATCACAATGAATTACTATTATATATTTATGTATCTATATAAAAATTTATATGCATACATATGCATATACATGCACATACCTAATAATATCTAAACACTTAAGGGAAATGTTAATTGAATTGCAGAAAGAAAAAAGATAGTAGAACTATAAAAGTAGGGTGACACCGTAGTAGGATAACCCTTTGAAACATACACAAACCTATAGAACAATAAACAACAATGAAATTGAGGACCTGAATAGAATTTTAGAGCCATCAGATATGATGTATCTATTTACCGATTACTAACTAGTAACAGAAAGGAATACATATAATCTCAGCCCCTCATAAATCATTTAAAAATTTATCTTGGGGGTGACTGGGTGATACAGTGACTACAGCGCCAGCCCTGGAGTCAGGAGGACCTGAGTTCAAATCTGGCCTCAGACACTTAACACAAAGCTAGCCATATGACCTTGGGCAAATCACTTAACCCCAATTGCCCTACCTTCCCCTTCCAAAAAGCAAAAAAAAAATTATATTGGATTGTGGCAAAAACAAAAACAAAATTAAAAACAGCTTTACAAACAAATTCAGAAAAGAAGAAATATTAAACATATTGATTATTGACCAAAATGCAATAAACAATGTGTTCAAAAAAGGACCTTTAAAGAAAGAGTTTAAAATAAATTTGAGATTAAATCATTTCATCTGAAAGACATGGTGGGTCAAATAGAAAACAATGAGGCAATATGTCATCCTTTGGTGTTGACATAATTAAAAATATATATAATAATGGGATGATCATTTGGCCTGGATTTCCCCATTCTTCTCAACTAATTAATTAAAAATATTTATTGAATTATTTTTCTAGAAAAGCACTCTTCTAGTTGCTCTGGTGCCTTATACATTTCCCAACAGGATCATATAAGGCATAGTCTCTGAATTTAGGGAGCATATCATCTAATTGCATAAATAGGACCTATAAGCATAAAAAGATAATGGATAAAAATAGTCTACTTTTCTATAGTATTTTACAGATCTTAAAGTATAATCCTTACAAAAACTATGCAGAATAGGCACCATTATAATTTACACATTAGAAAAGTGGAGTTCATAGAGTGTAAATGAATTGTTTCTGGTCACATGACTAAAAGTGCACCAATGCCATCAATTTCTGAGCGCCAGGTAGCTCTGGCAATACCCTTCTTTGGTAAAAGGGCTCCTTAAAGCTGCAGATAATGCACATGGCTAGGCTTCCATCTTAGTGGGACCTGCTTGGCTGCTAACAGTTATGAGTAGATTGTTTTTCTTAACTCTCTGACTTTTTACACCCCAACCTGGAGCCCTTTAGAGTATCACTTGCAGCTTAAATTTAGCTCATTTTAGGTTTTCACCAAAAGGCCTAGAAAGCTATTCAATGTCCAAAGCAGATCAGGTGGAGGGCAGCTCTTTATTTCTTCTGCCCAAAAAAGATACTTAAAACATGAAAGAATCAAAAAGTCATATAGACAAATATTTAAACCTGAAGTGACAATTTAAAACTATCATTCTACTGTCCCACAAAAATTGTTTCTCAAAATATTGAAATGAGAGATTTTATGAGGCTATTGCATTTGCATTTCTAGTTCACCTTGATTTCAGTCCTAGTGAATTCAGGGCATATATGTGTATACATATGAACATATATACACATATATCATGTAGGTATAAACATGTACCACATACATAAATACCTTTATCTGTATACATTATATGTGTACATAGAGATACCAGTATCTGTATGTAATTCTGTCTCTCCATACACACACATATATAACATATACATATACAGTTATGAGTACTTATGCATATAAAAACAATTAGATTGTTTCCCTATATGCATGTGTATATGTATATTTGTAGTGTTTGTGAATATGTATTATGTATAATTTTATGTGTAATATAAATAACAAACATATTATGTACATTTATTATATATACACACTCATACATGGATATGCATATATACATATAAAATGCACTTATGGACTTATATACACACATCTACATATATGTATATATGCAAAATGTGATGTGTACAAATATATAGATGTGTGTGTAATCTTATGCAACTTATAGTCTTAGAATATTTCTTGATGGCCCTGAGAACTTTAGTGACTTGATCACTTAAGGGTCACCCAGCTAGTATGTCAAAGGCATGACTTCATCCCATATCTTGCAGACAGCACAGCACTCTGCTATGCCACATTGCCACAAAAGAAGAAATATGTATCTAAAAAAATTGCTAGTATAAATAATAGTCTTTAGGTTTTCTTGACCTCAACTCTGCTACAACATGTACACAGTGGGGAAAACATGATAGTTTTGTCTATAGTCCAGTTGTAGGAGGAGAGATAACAGGAGGAGTTTTAAATTGAAAACTGTGTTTAAGTGGTTCATGTAGGACAAGGAAACTATAGAATATGACTTTGGGGTACTCTCTGGACAAATTGCCCATTATTGGAGATAGTCTGCTGAAACTAAATTAGAATTATTACTAATTAAGGGTGTGTGAATAAATTTGAATATATTAGTATTTGCTGGTCTCAGTGTTTATTAACTTTATAGTCTTGTTTTAGAAAATTTCATGGCTCTGCAGCAATCCTATTTGGGGGGTTATCTGCTGGAGAAAGAGGTAGCAGAGGAATTAGAAAAGGAAGATGTGCAATTAATTAAAAGGGTATTAGTTCTTGCTCCTAATTAAAATCAAATGAAAATAGGAATTTGACAGGTGTTTGGCCAGAAAGGAAGTATTAAACAGTTTCCAACCTTTGGGGAAAGTGAAGTACGAAGGAGGGGGAGAAAAAGCCCAAATGCCATCAAAGGCATTTTGAGGGCATTACCTAATCACACATCTCACTAATAGCTCATATTTCTTTTATGATTTACAGAGCACACAATAACCTTGTTAGATGGGACAAATACTGTTATTTCAAGATACTTTCCAGCAATATTTCTCACTATCCCCATTCATATAATTTACATTCCTGTAAAAATTCACTCTCTATTCTTGTAATTTTTTATTTTAGCTCTATTTTTCCTCCTTGTTGCCCCTTCATATAAAATATCCTTTGTGCTTGGAACTCACTTCTGACTTACCCCTTTTAGAAATCATATCTTCTTCTAAGACTCAGTTCAGTCATCATATCCTGTTAGAAGTCTGCCCAAATTACCATAGTTGGTAGTTTTTCCTCTCTCCACCAATCGCCTTGAAAGTTTGCATCAGACCAAGGAAAAAGTCCTTGATTTGAAGTCAAAGGACCTGGGTTTGAATCATGGTTCTGTCAGTTACTACATATGTGATTTGGGGGAAGTTGTTTTACCCTTCTGAATTTCCATTCTCATTACTAAAATGAGTGGCTTGGACTGGATGACATTTGAGTTCCTTTCCAAGGCTAAATCTCTGCTATTGTGACCTTGTGTTTAGTTATTTTCTTGTACATTCCCCTCATAGACGTTAAGAAACTTGAATTAACTTTATTATTTGTCAAATTGAATTTTATGGAATAGGAAATTGAGTATAAGATTAATGACTTACTCTCTAGTGTGTTTGTTTCATTGTGTCAGAGTTAAGAACTAAATCCAGTTTATTTTAAATCCAGCTATTCCAGCTTTAAGTTACTGTTCTTTGAATTTTATGCCACACTATTTTTCTCTTGTCAATTTATTGCATCCACCGTGAATTTCCCTAATAAATCTACTTATAAAATTTGATTCTACTTGCACACATTTTGTGTGATTTTTATAATATAGTAGGTCAGAATCATAGGGAAAATTATCAGTGAACACCAGAGATATACTTCTGATTCAGAGAACAGGATATGGAAGTTAGAGTCAGAGAACCATAGTTTTGTCATTCTTCTTGAATGGAGCTTCCCATTTAGGCAACCTAATGCAGTGCTTGCTGTCTTCTACATAAATGTTTTTAAGATAAATAGTTTCCTAGTCCAAATATGCATTTGTTCACTGAGATTATGATGAAGATCTGCCTGATCCCTAGAGTCTAAGATTCAACATGGAAGAGGTATTTTGATACATAACAGAGGTTCCTTTCATCCCAATTTGGAACATGCTAAATCATTCTATAATGGGTTCTAGTTGGCTTATCTTGTGATGAAGAGATGAACTGTTTGAATGTATAAGCAGCATTCAAAAGTCGCTAGCTGGACTGGATGTAAGTCCTCATTTTGGTATCACTGTTTTCAAGTAGGAAATCAATGACTAAGCACTCAGTGAGGAAAGATGTCTCAGACCTATATCTCACCACAAGAATTAAGGAGACTTCTACCAGTATTTCTCTCTCTGAAGTTATCTGCCCCTCCTCCTTCTAGTAAAAAGGGATTGAAAAAAAAAAACTATTAGCTTTCTTTAAGTCGATTTGTCAAGCTACCAAGAAGTCTGAAGGCCCAAGTCCATGACAAGTATAGGCAGCCAGCCTATCAGTGAGGTTCTAGGAGATCTAATCCAATGATAGTTGAGAAGAGGATTCATCCCTCACACTTGGAAGTGATAATGGTTGAACCAATGCTTTGTGAAAAATAATGTAAATACTGAGCCTACTATTTCCAGGGCCAAGGTGGTGTAGAGAGAATGCTGAAAGGATAAGTTAGTCCACCTCTTCTTGCTATATCTTAATAGTAAACATTCTTTTGTAAAATCTAATTGATATTCATTGATTAAATATAAATAGTTTGCTAATTTCTAGTGTCTAATTGTGGGGAGAGCATACTTGAAAAGGGACTTAAAGAAATAGCATTGGAGAAAAGTATGCTTACCCCAAAGGGGCATATAACACAGAAGAGTCATTTCCTAATTATTCCTTGAGATGATGTTTTTCTTAAAGTGATTTTTTGTAATATATAAAACCATTTTTAAAGATTATATAATAACAATTATCCATTTTATCTTTTGTCATCCTTTTTATTTCTCATTTGGACATAAACACTTCCTTCATCCATAGATTTTTTCCGTTATTATTTATTTATTTTTAGTTCTCAACATTCATTTCCACAAGATTTTGCGTTACAAATTTTTCTCCCCATCTCTCCCCTACTCCTATCCCAAAATAGCTGGCCTACTGAATACCCCTTTCCCCAATCTGTTCTCTATTATATCTTCCCCCGACCCCCCCCCAACTTTCTAGTAAGGCAAGATGGATTTATATACCCCAGTGCCTGTATATCTTATTTTCCAGTTGCATGTAACATATATTAACATTTGGTTTTTTTGAAACTTTGAGTTCCAGAGTCTTTTCCTTCTTCCCTCCTCACCCCCTCCACCCGGGAAGGCAAGCAATTCAATATAGGTTATACATGTGTAGTTATAAAACACATTTCCATAGTAGCTACATTGTGAAAGACTTAGTTATATTTCCCTCCATCCTATCCTGCCCCCACTTACTCTATTTTATACTTTGACCCTTTCCCTTTTCAAAAGTGTTTGCTTCTAACTACACACTCCTCCAATCTGCCCTCCTTTCTATCGCCCTGCCCCCTTATCCTCTTCCCCCCCTGCTTTCCTGTAGGGTAAGATACCCAATTGAATGTATATGATATTCCCTTCTTAAGCCAAATTCAATGAGAGTAAGGTTGATCCATTCTCTTTCATATTCCTGCTCTTCCGCTCCATTGTAACAGTGTTCTCTTGCCTCTATCATATGAGATAATTTACCCTAATCTATCTTTCCCTTTCTCCTTCTCCCAATATATTCCTTTCTCACCTCTTAATTTTATTTTTAAGGTATCATGCCTTCATATCCAACCCATCCTCTGCCCTCTGTGTATATAGACATGTACACACATATGCAAACACTTACATATATATTTATATACACATACACCCTTCTATAAATATATATGTATACATATATACACATATATTCCCTTCAACGGTCCTCATATTGTGAAAAGTCTCATGAGTTATAATTATTGTTTTTCCATGAAGGAATGTAAATAGTTCAACTTTAATAACTTCCTTATGATTTCTTTTTCCAGTTTACCTTCTCATGCTTCTTTTGCTTCTTGTATTCGAAAGTCAGTTTTTCTCTTCAGTTCTGTTTTATTCATCAAGAATTCCTGAAAGTCTTCTATGTCATTGAATGACCATATTTTCCCCTGGATTATCATACTCAGTTTTTCTGGGTAGGTGATTTTTGGTTTTAATCCTAGCTCCTTTGATCTCTGGAATATCATATTCCAAGCACTTCTATCTCTTAATGTGGAAGCTGCTAGATCTTGTGTTCACCTGATTGTGTTTCCACAAAAATAAAATTATTTCTTCCTGGCTGTTTGTAATATTTTCTCCTTCACTTGGGAACTCTGGAATTTGGCTATGATATTCCTTAGATTTTTTTGAGGAGGATCTTTTTGTAAAGATGATACAATGAATTCTTTTAATTACTATTTTACCCTATTGTTCTAGAATATCAGGGCAATTTTCCTGGAGAATTTCTTGAAGGATGATTTCTAGGTTCTTTTTTTGATCATGGCTTTCAGGTAGTCCAATAATTTTTAAATTATCTCTCCTGGATCTATTTTCCAGGTCAGTGGTTTTTCCAATGAGATATTTCATATTGCTGTCTATTTTTTCATTTGTTTGGATCTGTTTTATGGAATCTTGATTCTGATAAAGTCATTAGCTTCCATTTGCTCCAATCTAATTTTGAAGGAATTATTCTCTTCAGTGAGCTTTTGAAATTCCTTTTCCGTCTGGCAAAATCTGCTTTTATAAGGAATTCTTCCTCATTGGCTTTTTGAGTCTCTGTCTACTTTTAAGGTGTTATGTTCTTTAGAATTCTTTTGGGTCTCCTTCAGCAGGCTGTTGACTTGCTTTTCATGATATGCTTGCATCATTCTCATTTCTCTTCCCAGTTTTTCCTTCACGTCTCTTACTTGATTTACAAAATCCTTCTTGAACTCGTCCATGTTCTGTGACTAGCTCATATTTTTCTTGGAAGCTTTTGATGTGGGAGTTCTGACTTAATTGTCCTCCTCTAGTTCCATGCTTTGATCTTTTTTGTCCCCCAAAATGGGGGATTTATATCATAAAAATATGATTTGATTGCGCTTCCTCTTCTTGACAATTACTTGACTTTTGAGCTCTTTGCCACAGTAGAACTCTGCTTACAGAATGGAAAGAGCTTTGTCCCAAATTGCTGTGTTTGTGCAGCTGCCAGAGCTATTAGTTGGACACCCTCTCTACAGCCCCCACAATCTCTGACACACTAGCCAAACACCCCAGTACCACCACCCAAATCTGCTATCTAGATCCATGCAGGTCAAAGCAAGAGCAATTACCCTCTGAATGGTTCGTTGGTCCTCCTAAGATCTGCAGGCCAGAAGCTCTGAAAGCAGCCACTTGGCACTGTTATGCCTCCTGCCACTTATTGTCCTGGGGGCAGGGGCTGGGCAATGCTGTTCCTTCACCCTTACAACAAAGTTCCCGACTGACCATTTATTTTCAAACTGGTGTTTATAGGTTGACAAGTCTGGAAGCTGTCATAGCTGTTGGTGATTTACTCTCCTGAAGTCTGCTCTGTCTAATCTGGGCACTGGTCAGGGCCGCCCTGGGACTGGAACCACGACTCACTGGGGACTGCATTGGGCTCTCAGGGTGCTTCTATATACCTTTCCTGTTGGTCTGTCAAACTGCCTTCAGTGGCATATTTGTTTCTCTCTGTCTCTTTGTGAGTTCTGTAGCTTTAAAATTTGTTTAGAATCATTTTTTTTTATAGGTATTGGAGAAGGTTGAAGCCGGAGCCCATGCCAAGTTTGTTGTTTTGCTCCACCATCTTTGCTCCCCATAGATATTTAAGGTAATGTTTTCATTTGTTTATGATATGCCCTACCTAGGTCATAAACCATATGGAGTTTATTTTACAATAAAGTGTGAGTAATTGATATAATTCTAATAATTTCCATATTGATGCTGCCATCCATTAAACATATTTATAGCAGTTCCTTTTATGGGGACAAAAACCTGGAAACTAAGAGGAAATCCATCAACTGGGAAATGGTTGAACAAATTGTTGTATATAATAATATAATGGAAATTTGTTTTAAGAAGTGAGGGAATAGATGATTTCAAAGAGACATGAAAAGACATATATAGTGACAGAATGAAATATGCAGAACCAGAAGAATAATTTATTTTATAGCATCAAATTATAAAATGCCACATTTATGAAGACTTGTATAAGCTGCTTAAGAATAAAATTAACAAAATCAGGTGAACAATTTACACGATAGCAACAGTATAAAAATAACTTTGGAAATTGTAAAAACTGATTAATGTAATAAACATCCATAATTCCAGAGGACTAATGATGAAGCTTACTTTACAACTCTTTACTGAGGTAATGGTCTAAATGTACAAAATAAAAACAATAAATATTAGGCATCCCCAAAGTCTCAATGCAATTTTAAACTTTAATAATGCAAAGAAAAAAATCAAAGTCTTTGTAACAAATGTGCATAGTGAAGCAAAGCATGTTTTCTTCATTGTCTGTGTCCAATGCACTAAGATTTTAGGACACTCTGTACAGTTTTATAGCATATCTCTATCTATCTATCTATCTGTCTGTCTGTCTGTCTGTCTGTCTATCTATCATTAATCAATTTCCTTGGAGATTTTTAAACTATTAAAACTTAAAACTGCATTGACTTTTAAAACACCCTGTATAAATTTTGTATACTTTTAGATCACATATACTTACATATTTTTATAAGGTAAAGCTTACTCCTTCAGGAAAATTTTGGGGACCCCTGGTATATGTTTTGCACACAGTCAAAAGTTAATAATTGAAAAAAAATAAAGCCACTTGTTAGCTCTTATATCACACTATGAATTCCTATTAGGCTTACAATCCACTAATATCTCCATATCAGGTATTATCTAACAATGTCTTCCCCCATCTTACACTTTTTTTTAGTTAATTTATTTTTAGTTTTCATCATTCATTTCCATAAGTTTTAAATTTTCTCTGCCTCCCTCCCCTCCCCCATCTTATACTTGTGAATATAAAATTATGATACCAAATGTAAGAGTTTGCCTTTACATATATTAAATCATGGCCCAATTTGCACTATTGTCTTATTGACTGAGGTCTTTTTGGGTCCTAATTCTATCAAGCAGTCATCAAGTGACCTAAATTTTATATTATCTTCAGATTTACATAAACATGTCATCTGCTGAAATGTCTCATTTATTGATATATTTTAAACAACAATGGATCAACAATACATCCCTGAAGCACTATACTGGAGACATCCTTCCAAGCTGACCTCAAATCATTGATGAATAGTCTGATAATTCAACCAGTTCAAAATCCATCTAATTATATTGTCATCTAAATGACATTTTTCTAACTTTTCAGTAAAATAGAGAGATTTTGTCTTTCATTGTTTCACAATGCATTATGAAAATCTCAGTAAACTATATCAACTACATTCTTCTTATCTGCCACTTGAACAGCTGTCAATAAAAGGAAATAAAGTTGGTCTGACAGAAATTTTTCCTGTTTAAAGTCATGTGTACTTTTTTTGCAATTAATGGCCTCATTTTCTAGATATTCACAGATGATTTTACTCCTGTGTTTTAAGATTTCACCAATAATCAAATCAATCTCACTGGTCTGTATTTTGTAGACTGTCCATTAAAAAAATTTTTTCTTTGCCAGACTTAAGTAGTAGGAGTAGGAGTAATGAAGTAATAATAATAATTACTAATATTTATATAATGCTTTAAGTTTTTCAAAGTTGTGTACATGTATCTTCTTATTTGGAAGCTAAATGCTTTAGCCAGGGCATCACAGCTAATAGGAAATTTTTTTTCCTTTTCTTTTTTTTTTTTTTGGAGGGCAGTTGGGTTGAAGTGATTTGCCCAAGGTCAACCAGCTAGTAAGTGTTAAATGTCTAAGGCTGGATTTGAACTCAGGTCTTCCTGACTCCAGGGCCGGTGCTCTATTCACTGCGCCACCTAGCTGCCCCAGCTAATAGGAATTTGAGATAAGAACTCAAATTTTCCTAACTTCAACACTCCATCCACTATACCTAACTGCTATTGTTCCCTTTCTTTACATTTTTAAAAAGTCCTGCCAGTGGCTCAGCAAACACAGCAACAAGATCTTCTACTCCCTGAGGATAAACTTTATCTGGACCAGGTACTAGAACTCAACAAGTGCAGCTAGGTGTCCTCTTACTATTTTCTTACTTGCATAATGTCTATTATATGTTTCCATACATACTAGCTCTTGGCAAGTCATTTTATCTCTCTGAAACTTAGTTTCCTCCTTCATAGAATGTGTCTAATAAAATTTTCACTTGCTATTTTCGAGGTTGTTGTAAGGTCTTTGTTAGCATTGAAGTACCATAGCAAAAAGCACCAAAAATTCAACGGTCTGTTGCAAAAGGCAGTGAGGTCCCCACGACTAGAGGTATTCAGGAAGATATTATGATAGGCATGTTCAGGAAAATTATAGATGAGTTTTGTGCTTTGGCAATGGATTGGATTAGATGATCTCAAGAGTTTTTATATGATTCTAAAGAAGATATAACACTGAAAGCTTCTTACTAGAAAAAACAAACAAAACCAAACCACAGCAAATCGGATCTAACAGCTTTGTCTGCCCACTATTAGAAACTGTGCTAACTGATGGAAGGCATACAAGCTAGACTTTCCCCCCCAGTCATTTTGGGAGACCTTGACATTTCTATAATTGAGCATTATTTTCAACCTTGGGCCACTCTGATTCTCACACAGTGTGTTGCAAAAACACATACAACTTCAAAACATGATGAGCTGCCTCTCAAACTTCTTTGTAGTGTTGTTCCCCTTGAGACTGATACAGCTGAAACAGTGGGGTACATTTATAGACATTTCAGATGCTGACCCCAGTGTAAGGGGCACAGGGTTTTTGCTTCTATCACATCTCCTCACATACAGTAATTAATGCCTGCTTGCCTCAATGCTTAGACTGCAAAGATGAACTCACCCATGAGGATTCATTCTACACAGATATTTGGTTTATACCAAAATACGCAGAATAGCATATTACCTCTAACATGCTATCTATTATAAGGATACATGTTATTTAGCATGCAATGGGCAATTACAAGGTAGGTAATTTTTCAAGAGGGATTTACATGACTACCTGAATTCCTGGATAATACAAAGAAAATAAGTGCTAGCATCAGTAGAAAAATGACACACAAACACATTACACACATACACACACACACACACACACCCCACATATAGTTCCAGTAATTATTTCCCAACGTCCAAGTTGAAAAGATAGTTTCAAGAATTAAAGAGGAAGTATTTTTCTATTAATTATTAATAGATATAGGAAACTCTTTTCCAGATTTTGGCATCCTATATATGATCCCCAGCCTTTCAGAGAGTCAAGAGTATGAGGTTGAAGTAATTGATAGGTTAAGAAAGTACTAGGGGTCCTGGTCTCTGATTTCTGGGACAAGATGTAGAGGTAGGGTGAGACAGAAGGAAGAAGAAAAAGATGAATCCAAGATTGGAAACCTTTGTCATCTGTAGGATGGTCCTTCCCTCAGTAGGAAAATAAGAAGTGTGGAGGTTGCCTGTTTTAATAGGAAGATTGATAAGTTCTATTTGGAACATGTTGCTTTTGAGATGCTGAAGGGACATCAAAGTAGAAAGATCAAGCAGGCAGTTAGAGATGTGGGCCAGAAGTTTAGTAGAGACAGTAGATCTATATACATAGATTTAAAGTTAATATGCACAGAGGTGATAATTTGAACTATGGGAGTGAAGGAACTCATCAAGAGAGGTTTTCTAAAGGGAAAAGAAGAGGATTCAAAAGAGACCCTTGAGTCTACTCATGCTTAGGAGATGAGCGTAGGACCACCAGAATAAACTTCAAAGAAACATCACAAAAGTAGAAGGAGAACCAGAGATCACTCATACATTCAGAGTTTAGAATAGGAAAAGACCTTAGAGATCATCTTGATCCTTGCTTTTTTGAGTGCAGAAATCCCTTTATCCAATTCAAAAATTTTATGTATCTATATTATTGTAGTCCTCTATTAGTAATAATTGATTAATAAAATAGAAGATAGAAAATATCAACTATGAATACATTAAGGTCTTTATAGAAATTTATATTGATACTATTTTTATATTGTAACACCTTGTGAGGCAGCATGCCAGAGTAGATAAAGGTCTAGATTTAAAGACTGGGATTCTCAAGACCTTTTGAAAATACATATAGGTTTTTTGACTCGGACAAATCACATCCCATTTCAATCACCTAACTAAATATCCAAGATTATAAATTAGGAGTAAATGGTTGCTCTGAATCAGTAAAAGTTGTTTCCATGCTGGGGATTGACCACAACAATGAAATTACAAAAATGGTTTCTGCAGAGTTGGTGGGGTGTAGAATGTTTCATATAATTTCAGATTCCTTTGCTTATTTTTAAGCAACTTTGTTACAGGGGATGTTTCTGTTAATGGCATAGGAAAAGGAATACGAGGGGGGGAATTGGGTAATAGAAAGATAAAATATATCAATAGAACGTTTTTTTTTTGCATTTTCTTTTTTGGAGGGGGAAGGTACAGAAATTGGTGTTGTGACTTGCCCAAGGTTACATGGCTAGTTTTTTGTGTTGTGTCTGAGGCCAGATTTGAACTCAGGTCTTCTTGACTCCAGGGCCAGTGCTCTATTCACTGTGCCACCTAGCCACCCCTAGAATTTTATTTTCTAAAGAAATGGTAGCAAGGATCCAACATGTACAGCCATATAAAATTAGCAATATTTATGGGTGCATATTTCTTCTCCTTTAGTATATAAAAGCCATGATATATTGAGTCATTTAATAAGCTTGGACCACTTACAAGGACCATGGTACTCTAGGAATCTGAAATATATGGGTTGGGGGCCACCAATCTGGTCCATTTTCCTAATTTTACATATGAAGAAATTGAGCCACATAGAAGTAAAATGGCTTGTCACAAATCACACAAGTGCAGTAGTAAATAACAGGGGCTCCTAGGGCTCTAACCTCATATACCTAACTCTACATTTTGTGCTCTTTTCACTATACCATTCCAAGTCTGGAAAACTTTAGAATTTATGCAGATTAGTTTGATGGTATTTTAACAATCTAACCCCCTCTCCCTTACCAAAACATTTTCCATGTTGTCTCTGAACTGGAAACAAAAATCCCCTTTAAATTCAGTAAATATTTTAAAAATTATTTCTGCAAATCAATACAATGCAATTTTCTACCCCACTTGGAGATAATTAACAAGATGCAAATTTGGTCAATTCAGCTTTACATGTTTTTCATAACTGCAGTTTGGAAATGTATCCACAATATATCTTCTCATTGTACAATAGTCTGCTCAGAAGTGAAAAAAATGCATAGCCCCTAAGTCACAAATCATTTTTTTCATGGTTTTAGTTTGCTTCCCCTCACTGTTTCTTCCAATCCTGGTTGCCCTCCTCCCACAGCTCCAATTTTCATTCCACCTGTGGGCAGAGGAGCAGCAGAAGCATATGGAAATGAAAGCCATTTGTATTTCTCACTCTAAATCCCTCCAAAATTGAAATCTGCTACAGTTTCAGATCTTATTTTTCTGGGCATATAGAATTAGCCCTTAGCATCTTGAACCAGGCAAATCCCCTTCCCCTTTTCTGAGAATTCTTAAACTATCTTCCTTCCTTCTATACCTGGGCAATTGTCTCACCTTCTAGCTTTCCCTAAACCCTTCTGTCCCATTGAGTATTGTCAGATCCACTTTTTCCTAATATGTCTACCATCACATCATTTCTGCAGAACAAGAAGAAATAAAGTGAGACACTGAGAACAAGTAGGACTGTATTGATAAGGTTGCTTGGGGTTTAAATCCATGGAATGGGAATTGCCATTTCCTTGTTCAAAGGCAATCCTCAGCCTGATGTTTAAAACATTATATGATCTGGATTTAGCTTATTTTCTCAGTCTTTTTATTTTTCAAATTATGCTTCTCCCTATATTCTATTTATGAACGTACCTAGATTACTAGCGGTTAGCTAGGTCACTCAGTGGATAGAACGCCAAGCTTGGACTCAGGAAGACCTGAATTCAAATTCAGCTCTGTGAATCTGGGCAAAACACTAAGCCCTCTTTGACTCAGTTACTCGTTTGTAAAATGAGCAGGAGATGGCAAACCACTCCAATATCTTTGCCAAGAAAACCCCGAGTGGGTCACAGAGACTGAAATGACTCAATAACTACAAAGATTCCTGCCAGTTCTGTAAAAACAATGTATTATGTCTCCTATTTTTTCCACGCACTCACTCAGGATGTTACCCAGGTTTAGAATGTACAACCTTTTCATCTCTACCTTTCAGGATCTTCATTTTCCTTAAAAACTAAGCCAAGGTACTACCTTATCCTTGAATTCCCAGGTGTACTCATTGTAAATGCTCTCTATTGCTTCAAAGCAGTTTATAGTTACTTATCTAGAGAAGCTCCTTGTGGACAAAGACTTTTTGGCTTTATGATTTATATATTGTATAGTGACTTGCACATAGCAGTTACTTAATAAATGCATTTTAAATAATTCTAATATATGTATCTTTTTTTAGCTCCTGTTAGGAAGTTGGACTGGTCACTATTTTACCCTCGAACTGTTGCTAAATGGGTCACTTATGCTCCTTAATTCTAACTTTTCCCATCTACAAAATAGGCAAGTTGAAGTACTTTATCCTAAAATCACTCCCTGTTCCATGAGACCAGGATCAGGGGTATCTCTGCAGTCTTCTTGGTGGCAGATTCTTGGTCTGGAAATATTTTAGAAGCCAGAGTAAGGATTGTATTGACTGCAAATTCCTAGTTCAGACCCACCACTATTAGATCTAGATTGTAAAGGAAATTCTTATACAAATCTTAATAGTACAGTGCCATTGACCTGAAAGGTGCAGGGAATTTTCCTCTTGTCTTTGATGTCCTTGAGGCTACCGAAAAGGAAAGGTCCAGATCCAGTTCAGGTGACTGGTTTATTGGGAGAAGTGGGGTCAGGGAAGAGGCAGGACAAAAGTTTAGGACTTGGGGGTTGAGTATAGTTGAGAAGAGAAGATAAATATGTAGGAATGAAGGATGGCTTTGGATTTAGTGAGAGCCATGAACTTAGACTGCCACCTTTTGCCTCAACCAGAATGGTGAAGGTGTTTGATTTGATGTCATATGGCAACAAGTCAAAGGGCATGGGAAGGTATACACAGGAAAAGAAGGTAGGGTGAGGCATTCTGGCTATGTTTGGGCCTAGAGGGCAGAACAAGGAACAAGGGGTCTAAGCTGCAAAGAAGCAGATTTAGGCTGAAGTCAGGAAAAGCTTCCTCATAATTTAAGTTATCTCACAGCAGAGTGAGCTGTCTCAAGTCAGTGAGCCCCCCTCATGGCTGGTGGAACACTGGGGAAGGCGCACTTTTGAAAGCATTCCTATCTAGGTATAGGCTAGTCTCTCCTGACTGAAATTCTAGGGGGTCTTATAACCTTTCCATCTTTCTTCTCTGGGACTAAGGAGGAGAAGAATGGAAGTAGAGACATGGGAAAAGGAAGGGGGATAATGGAGGCTCTCCAATCTGCTGCTCTGTTTGGTCCTTAGCATCTGTCTAGATGGGTGATTTCTGGGAGCTGCCCACCATCATAAAAGGTGGGTATATAGGCTGGAGGTACAGGTTTGGATTTTGACCAAGAATCCTGTGGTACAGTCCAAGAAGTTCCAAATTCTTTCCAGTAATTAATGTAGTTTTTTTTTCAGGTTTGTCTCCAGCAATTTCATGGCCTTGTCTGTGAGCAAGGGACAGTTTTACCTGTCCTGATAGGGTTTTGTAGTCAGAGCAATAATAAGTGGCATATTTCAGAGATTGAAAGAAGTCCAAGACTAATCCCCCAACAATTTACTTGTCTATGTAGCTGCTTATCTTCCCCAAGAGATTGAAGGCATACTTGATCTTCTGGAAGTAGTCTATGTACTGGGGAGCTGGGAGCCATACCATTGACTGTTTTTCATTGTTGACTTTTTCTTTCACCTTTCTAACAAACATAATGATATCATTCTTGACATGAATCAGGATCTCCATGTCTCTCTCTCGGTACTGGTTCTTGCTCTGATAGATCTCAGTCATCTGGTGCTCAGAATAGTTTTCCAAGTTGAAAGATGGGTGCCTGCAAAGCTGATAGTCTATAGAGGTGGTCACCAAAGTACTGGCAGGGTGCTGAAACACAGGAAGACTTCCTAATATATGTATCTTTAAGAATAATTTTCTATAAGCAGGTAATTCTGAGAATAGTAGCATTTTTACCTATCGTTTTTCTTTTACTTGCTGTTTCTCTACCCATCAAGGTTTTAGATACTACTCCTAACAGCTAATTAAATCATTAATAAACAGCCTGTGAATCTAAATGGTCTTCTTCTACCCTTATACAGGGAAAAAAATGAGTTGAATATAGCAGCAAGATAGAAAGCAAGAGCCACTGGTTCTAGTCTTTCCTCTCCAGTTTTGCTAATTGAAGATCAACATTGAGCTTTATGGACCTATGCATATCTCGAGTATGATTGAAGGTGAAAGGAATACATATTTACCCCAACCTCATTTTCAATCTCATCTGAAAGAGTTGCCACTTGGGGAGGCATTGGAGTTCAGAAGGTGTATTTGAATTGAGGGACTTTGACGGTAGTTTACAACTATCTGTCTAACTCATAAAAGAGCTGAAATTGGCCCAAGACTAGAATATTGTATAATATAGCTATTGCTAACCCCATTAGCACCTTCAATGGGGAAGAGACCACACTGTAGTTAAATTTAATGAAAGGACTAGAAAATTGAGTTTAATTGAGAATGAGGAAATAATAGCATGGTATAGAAATCATGCTAGCAAACGAGATCAATAGCTCTGTGAAAAAGCTAGTTAAAAAAAAGCTAGTAAAAAAAAGCTAGTAAAAAAATAGTAATTTTTGAGGGATAGATGTATTTTATTCCAAATGGGTTAGAGACCATTCATTGTGTGATATATACCTGGCTCTCCCTCAAGGATAGTTTGGTAGAATATGCCCTGTCAGTGTCTGAATATGGAAGAATTTTCATTGTTATTTACCTTGCTATTGTTTAACAAAATGTCCTCAAATACTCTGGTTTTGTCTTTTAAAAAGATCATTTAAATGGGGGATTTTGAATTGTTGGGGCAGATGACCAAAAAAGGTATAATTTTTATGTGTCCAGGATTCAGTTCTAATTTGGGGAGCAGAGGTAAATTTAACCTTCAAAGATCACCCTACATAGCATGGATGGTTTCTCTTGTTTCACAAAGATAGGTAGATGAAGTATTTATTAGATGAAGCTAAGTATCACAATATTTAAAGAACTAGAGATAAAAATAAAAGAAAACAGGATGGTCTCTGCTCTCAAGGACATAAATGTTTTTTTTTTATTTTTTATTTATTTTTTCATTTTTCAAATGCTTTATTAACTTCTGATTTGCATCATTAATTTCTGCCAGATTTTGAGTTAGAAATTTTCTCCCCGTTTTTCCTTTACCCACCACCCCAGAATTGCAATTCCACAGGATATGCCCTCTTCCAATCTGCTCTCTTCCATATCGTCTCCCATACCCGCTTTGACTTTTCCAGTAGGGCATGGTGGATCTCTATAACCCAGTGCTTATATATTTTCTTTCACAATTACATGTAAGATAGTATTAATAATTGTGTATATATATATATATTTAAACATTTGATTGTAAAACTTGAAATTCCAGGTTCATTCCTTTCCTCCCTTGTCACCCACACTTAACTGGGAAAATAATCAGTTCAGTACAGGTTATACATGTGTAGCTAATGCAAAACATTAACGTAGAAGATATATTGTAAAAGATTGACTATATTTCCCTCCCTCCTATCCCACCACCCACTTGTTGTATTCTCTACTTTGATCCATACCTTTTCAAAAGTGAGTGCTTCCAACTTCCCTTGCCCCCAGTCTGCCCTCCCTTCCATCATCCCCCCCCCCCCTCTGTTCCCTTCCCCCCATTCTCCTGTAGGTTGAGATCCCCTATTTAGTGTGTATGTTATTCCTTCCCTGAGCCCAATTCAAAGAGAAAAAGTTCGACACATTCCCTTTTGCCTTCCTATTCTTCCCCTCCATTGTAACCATTTTCCCTTGCCTTTTTTATATGAGATAGTTTACTCCATTCTGTCTCTCTCTATCTCCTCTCATTATATTCCTCTCTCACTTCTTACATTCACCTTTTAAGAATCATCCCTTCCTATTAAATTGGCCCTGTGCCCTCTATCTATGTATACCTGTAAACATATATACACACATTTAAATATGTATTCATAGGTCCTTATACCCTCTGATATAGACATATATATATATGTATATATATATATATGTATATATATATATATTCCCTTCAACTATTTTCATACTGAAAAATGTTTCATCAGTTACAATTATCATTTTTCCATGTAGGAATGTTAATAGTTCAAATTTGATAAGTGGCTTATGATTTCTTTTCCCTGTATACCTTCTCAAGCTTCTCTTGCTTCTTGTATCTGAATGTCAAATTTTCTATTCAACTTTGTTTTTTTCATTAAGAATGCTTGAAAGTCCTCTATTCGACTGAATGACCATATTTTCCCCTGAAACATGATACTCAGTTTTGCTGGGTAGGTAATTCTTGGTTTTAATCCCAGCTCCTCTGCCCTCTGGAATATTATATTCCAGGCCCTTTGATCCCTCAGTGTAGAAGCTGCCGGATCCTGTGTTATCTTAATTTTGTTTCCAAAATATTTAAATTGTTTCATCCTGGCTGCTTGTAATATTCTCTTCTTGATCTGGGAATTCCAGAACCTGGCTATAATATTCCTAGGAGTTTTCTTTTTGGGATCTTTTTCAGGAGGTGATCGGTGGATTCTTTCAACCCCTATTTTGCCTTCTGGTTCTAAAATATCAGGGCTAGTTTCCTTGAGAATTACTTGGAGGATGATTTCTAGGTTCTTTCTTTGATCATGGCTTTCAGGTAGTCCAATAATTTTTAAATTATCTCTCCTGGATCTATTTTCCACGTCAGTGGTTTCTCCCATGAGATATTTCACATTGCCTTCTATTCTTTCATTTGTTTGGATCTGTTTAACATCATCTTGATTTCTCATAAAGTCACTAGCTTCCCTTTACTCCATTCTAAACCTGAGGGAATGTTTCTCCTCATTGAGCTTTTGAGCTTCATTTTCCATCTGGCAAATTAGGCTTTTTATGCCATTCCTCTCCTCTTTGCCTTTTTGAGCCTCTTTTGCCAATTGAGTTAGTCTGTTTTTTAAGGCATGATTTTCCTCAGTCAGGATGCGGATTCTCATTTTGTAATTTTCTTGCATCATTCTCATTTCTCTTCCCAATTTTTCCCCCACTTCTCTTATATGCTTCTTAATGTACTCTATGGCGGGTAACCAGCTTGTATTTTCCTTTTAAGCTTTTGGTGCAGGAGTTCTGACTTCACTGTCTTCCTCCTGTTCTATGCTTTGCTCCTTTTTGTCCCCAAGATAGGAGTCTAATATTGGAATCTTCTGTTTGCTTTGTTTCCTTTGCCTGGTCTTGTTGCCCCTCAGTCACTTGAGCCCTGGGCTTTTTGCCACAGTAGGACTCTGCCACCAGAAAGGGGAGTTTTCGTCCCAAACACTGGGGTTTTCTCAGCTGCTGGAGGTATTAAATGGGTGCCCTCTTTGAAGCCTCCACATGCTCTGGTAAGCTGGTCACACACCCCAGGACCTACACCCTAGACTGCAATCCAGATCCAAGCAGGTTAAAGCAAGAAAATTTATGCCTCGGACTGGTCGCTTGGTCCCCCTACACTCTGCAAGCCATGAGCTGAAGCTGCCACGTGGTGCTGGCTGTGGCCAGCATCTCAGTGGCTTCTTGTCCTGGGGGCAAAATCTGAGGCTTTCCCAACTACTGTTCCCAAAGTCCACACTGCACTGACCTCTCACTTTTTCCTTTGCATCTATGTGTTGATAAATCTGGAAAAAGCCACAACTGCTGGTGATCTGGAGTCCCTCTAGCTGGTGGCTGGTCAGACCCGCCCTGGGGCTAAAACCTCTTGTGAACATAGGCCTGGGCTTGGCTCCCAGAGCACTGTGCTGGCCAATTCCTGCCGGCCTGCAGGGATGTCCTCAGTGGGAGGTTAGCTTTTCTGTATCATTTTGTGGGTTCTGTAGCTCCAAAGTTTGTTCAGAGGCCGCTTTTTACATGGATTGGGGAGGTGAAGCCTGAGCCGTGGGGAGGTCCTTCTTCTACTCCACCATGTTGACTCTGCCCCCAAAGACTTAAATGTTAATGGGGAAAAAGACACATAAATGGATCTTGAAAATCATATATATATATATATATATATATATATATATATGAATTAGTTTGGAATGAAATGAGCATGGTTAAGACTTCTAAATAGCTGGAATTTCCAATCAGTGATTCCCCTGTCAGGAGAACAGATCCAAGGAAAGAGTAATTCCAACGTAGACAAGGCTGCTGAAGAGATGGAACTATTTATAAAATGCCACTTTATTCAGAATAAGGGCAACCTGCTTTAGCATCCCATATCTACTACTTACTACTTGTGTTACCTCTGAGAAAACAATTAACCTCTCTACAAAATGTTTTTTCATTTGTAAAATTAGAGAATTGGTCTTGGTGTTCAATCATTTCAGTTGTATCTTACTCTTTATGACTCAATTGGGGTTATCTTGCCATAGATATTGAAGTGGTTTGCCATTTCTTTCTCCAGTTCATTTTACAGATGAGGAAACTGAGGCAAATAGCGTTAAGCAACTTATCCAGGGTCATATAATAAGTAAGTGTCTGAGGTCAACTTTGAACTCAGGTCTTACTCATTTCAAGCACTGAGCCCTATCCACTGTGCCACTAATTGCTCCAGAGTTGTACTATGTGATGTCTAATTTTCCTTCTCTGTATAGATCCTGGGATATTTAAAGCTATAATCCATCAGCCTTTCTCATTCATTTTTTCTTAAGAAAAAAAAAAACATTTGGGTTCAAGAGGTAGGAAAAATAATTACCAGAATTACTTCATATGTACTTGTGCATCCCCTTAGGCTGTCTCTGTATTGCCCTCTTTGGGAATAAGAGGTTAATGATCCTGTATACCTTGCATATAGAAGGAATTTGATGTGTATTGGTAAAATTATTGCAACAAAAATGTTTTGAACCATTATGCATTTGTGTTCACTAACCAAGTATCTCCCTGAAAGTAGAATATTTTTATTTTCGTATGAAGCAAATCTGCCTCTGTACTGCCCCTCCCCCTATCCCCAATGAGTATAGTCAGCTACCAATGGGGGGGAGTAGGGAGGCGGGGATGGGGAAGTGGGAGAGGAAGAGAAATAAATAATATACCCTCACAGCCTTCTCATTATTATTTCTGGGAAAACATAATAAAGCTACAGCTGGCAGGCACTTATTTTTTTCTTAGTATTTAATAATAGAATTAATTGCTAAGTGGAAAGCTTGTAACCCCCTTTCTGTTGTGCCTTGCCCTCTGCTATCATTATGAATAGATGCAAAAATCAACGCTAATTATAATTCAGAATGTTTGAAGAAATAGATTGAACCATAAAAAACCCTACCCCCCATCTTTCCCCAGGTGGCAAAAGTTGTATGTTTAAAATCCATAGGCATCAGTAGTAATAGTGTTTAATAGAGAACTGAATACTCTTTGAAATTAGGTGTTTTTAGTTGTAGACCTTGGCAAAATTTCATAGTTTATAAGTAATCATATGAGGAGCTTAGGGGACTTCATGACATTCCAGGGTGTGTGTGGCTGGGTACAACATAATGATTTGGTTTTTTGATGTAGCTGCTGCTTTCATTTAGAATGTTAGCACCATAGTGTGGAAGGAAGAGATCTGGCCTGATATGTAGAATACCTGTCTTCTAACCTCCATTCTGTTACCACACTATTTGACCTTTGGCATGTCATTTCCCTTCTGTGAGCATCAATTTACCAATCTGTAATGGTTATATTGTAAGAGAGGATGGTGTGGTATAAAGAACAATGAATGGTCTCAGAGTCAGAAGAATTGAGTTTTAATGTCAGCTCAGTTACTTACAGTCCCGGTAATCTCTAGCTAGTTACTTCTATTCCCCAGGCCTCAATTTCCTGACGTCTAAGGTTGAGAGGCTGGGGTAGGTGAGTTAGAATAAAAGAATGAATGAATGAATCAGTAAGGAAGAATTTATTAAGGACATATGACCTGTGTAAGTGTATTTCTATATAAATAAAAAAAGCAGGAGCAGGTCCTGCTCTCAGGGAGTTCACATTCTAATGAGGGACAATACATATAGGTTTCATCTGCACATCAAATATAAAGCCTCTAGGTCCTAAGGGTCCATCAGCAAAACAGATGGTAATATATCTTCTTTAATATCAGTTCCACTGATAAAATTATACCAGCTTCTGATGTTGAATCATTTGACAGTGTCAAGCTGTTTGGGAGTGAAAAACTTTTGTTCCTGGCTCTTTAATAGCTGTGGTTGCTAAGGATGCAGGGATCTCAGAATCCCTTGATACAGTTCCTAAGTTGACTCTCCTAAGGTGTTGCCTTCTGGGATGATGACCATAGGGACTGTATTGGAAACATAGCTGGTAGTTGGGAAGAAGCTTGTGTTCTCATGGCTCTCAGGCTTGTCTGCTTTCTAGTAGGAGTTGGTCAGCAGGTTGTTGGTTGTGTTGTTGAGGCAGGTGGTCTGCTTCTTCACAGGAATTGCCCATGTAGTCCAGAATTGAAGTAGGGATAAAGGTTGGAGGCCTCTTCTATTCTAAAAACTCTTGTGTTCAGGGTCCTTGATTTCCTTCATCAGAGTCTGAGGGAAGGTGCTAATGAAGGTGGTGTTCAAGAGAGTCGGGGTGGTGGTCATATGACTTGCCTAATACCAGTCACTTCCTATCTTTCCTGCAGTATTACTTACCAGAGAGATTGAGTTCCCCTTCCTTGATCTTCAAGCAGATGGTGAATGACCATAAGCAATGGTAATGGGAATTTGAAGATCTTCCCTGCCCTTTAATAAGCTTAGAGGAATTTGAAGACTTTCCCTGCTTTTAAAATAAACTCTGATGCCTACGAGACTGAATGTGATCACATGGAGCCTGTGGTGGGAGGAGTTTGCTGAAGGGTGGGGCAGAACCCACAGGAAGCTAGAAGACAGAGCTAGACTAGATGGCTGGGAAAGAGGATGCTCAGGCAAGGAGTCAGATAGGCTTGTGAGTAAATATTGAGCTTATATTGGTTTGTGGGAATACTAAAGTATGCTGTGGCTCTCTGTGTTGTTATAGCTTGTTAACTTCATTACTACTATGATGACATTGGCTTATTGGTTTTGGGATTTGGTTTTCTGGTGTCTAAATAAATGCTTTGCTTCTGTCCTCTATATGGAGAGTTTGTTGGATTTTGTTATGGAGTGCAATATGGAAATATTTATAGTCACAGTCTTTATTGTGATCATGGGTGCTGTAAATACCGTGTTTCCTCAATAATAAGACCTATCCCAAAAATAAGCCCTCCCCTTATTATGTAAGATTCCTCTAAAATAAGCCCTCCCCCAAAAATAAGCCCTATTGAGATTGCTACTGTAGTGAAGGTGATCCCCTGCACTACAAGCTACATTACGGTACCCTCTGTATGCACCCCCCCCACCCGGGTGAAATGCACGGCGCGCTCTGAGCTGCATCCAATCAGAGCTGCAGCAGTGAGCGCGTCATCCTGTTCTTCCCCAGCGATTTGCTTATTGAATAAAGGTACATTTTTTTGTTCATATTTACCTGTTTATTAAAATTGCTGTCAATGTTCATTAAAATAAGCCCTCCCCTGAAAATAAGCCCTCTGGTGTTTTTCTGTCCAAAAAATTTATAAGACAGTGTCTTATTATCGGGGAAACACGGTATTTCATTGGAACTACAGCATACATCAAATATATTGCAGTAGAGGTTCCTTTGGTTCATGGATTGGATTAGATAGATGCTGAGATCCTTTCCAACTTCATAGGAATGGAATCATTCCTTGATAAAGTGGTTGACTGAGTAAGTGTTGGAAGATGCTGACTTCCTTATGCTATGGAGCCAGATGCTACAGTATCTACTATTTTATCTAGGAACTAGCTGGTGGTGGAACTTAAGATGGAGATGGCTGCCTGTACTGGTTTTTAAGTTGTACCACCTGCCTTGGCTGGGCTGGGAGGGGAGCTGGGTTACCTAGCAACTGTCCTGACAATTCTAAATCC
This sequence comes from Petaurus breviceps papuanus, assembly GCF_028583685.1. Classification (NCBI taxonomy): domain Eukaryota; kingdom Metazoa; phylum Chordata; class Mammalia; order Diprotodontia; family Petauridae; genus Petaurus; species Petaurus breviceps. Next base: position 6,914,342 of record NW_027187298.1, on the reverse strand, counting down.
CCAGATCCCCTAACTCTATCCCTCTCTGAGTTTGAGTCTATTAGACAGAATCACAATCAAATTATGGCTTAGGGGTAGCTATCATGGAACAGGTGAAAAAATTATTAATACAGGTTTGAACTATGGCCTATCTTCACTCACACACCTCCAAAATTTTGGGTTCACACAAACTATAACCATTCTTCATGAGGTGACACAAATAATCATATGAATTTATCTCTTATCATACTGTCCCCACATTTTCTGGGGAAAAATTACAAAATAAAACTTAGAGCTCACATGTAGGTTGCCTCAAATATTAATGTCATATCCTGAAGTCCCACAAAGGCATTCTTATACAATGTTAGCAATAGGATGGATTTTATTTTTAACTTAATAAATAATTATTGGTAACTTTTATTTTTATACCACCTAGATTTCCTCTGTATTTCATCTCTCCCTGTCTCCTTCCATTTCATATAATAAAAAGAGGAAAATCAATTAACAAAACAGAACATTCAAAAAATCAGATATCATATGCAATGTTTTATACCCATGGATCCCCATATCTTTAAAAAAGTGAGGAGGTAAGATACATTCTCATATCTTTTCCCTTTTGGGGACACATTTGGTGTTCATAATTTTACAACATTAATTTTCAATTATTTTGTTGTAGTTTTTCATGTTTACATTGATTTAGACATTTAAAAATTGTTTTCTTGTCTCTGCTTACTTCATTTTTCATCAGGTTATATGGATTTTTCTATGCGTCTCTATAGTTAGCAGGTTCATTCCTTCCCAGAGAAAAGTAACATTCCATCACATTTATGCATCACAGTTTATTTATTCTTTTCCCAACTGAAGGATATTAACCTTGTTTCCAGTTCTTTGCTACAATAAAAAGAACCACTATTAATATTTTGTAGAGTATGGATACTTTGTTTTTGTTAATGATCTCCTTTGGACATATACCTTGGAATAGAATCTGTGGGCTAAAGGATATAAACATTTTCATCACCTCATTTGTATAATTCCAAATTGCTTTTCATAACATTGTTCCAGTTCACAGAACCAATACGGTGTTATAGTTTGTCTGGCTCTTTACAACCTTTCCAGCTTTGACTTTTCCATCTTCTCTTATCTTTTCTTTTCTTTTTGTTGGAGGGCAATTGGGGTTAAGTGACTTGCCCAAGGTCACACAGCTGGTAAGTGTGTCAAGTGTTTGATGCCGGACTTGAACTCAGGTCCTCCTGATTCCAGGGCCAGTGCTTTATTCACTGCACCACCTACATGCCCCTCTTTTATCTTTTCTAAATGAGAAGTGAAGCTTCAGGGTTGTTTTGTTCTATATTTCATGTTATTAGTGATATGGATCATTCTTGAATATAGTTTTTGATAGTCTGGCATTATTTTAAGTAACATTTTTTCATTTTCTTTGACCACTTACGTATTGGGAATGGTTTTAAATCATGCATTCCTATTAGTATTTTTTTTCATATATTGATATAAAGTCAACATCAGAGATGTTATTTGATACAAATCCAAAAAGACAGAATATCCTTCTTAGCAGTGCTCATTTGTTTGCGCAAAAGCTTTTTGATATTACATAATGAAAATTATCTCTTCTATCTTTTTCAATTGCCTCTATCCCTTAGTTAAGAATTAATTACTGAAGGCAGGCCAGGAAGGCACAGCCAGCAGAGGCAGGCCCAGAAGGGGCCTGATCAACTCTGCGGGCAAGTCTTCCCACCAACCACAAGGTTCACTACCAGGCTGTAATAGTAATGGCATTTAAAGATTCCCCTGTATTGGCTTGGTTTTTGGTTTGTTTGTGTTAAAACCCAGAGCTTGTTAATCCCACCTGTCAGATGGACTTGTTGATGTGAAAAGAGAGGGCAGAACTGGGAGGAGCTGGTGACGTAGATTTGGAGAGACACAAGAGAGAGGCAGAAGAACTTTTTGGAAGTAGCACCTTTGTGGAAGCAGAGAGAGACTGAGAGGATTGCTGAGGGCCACTTTGAATTACCCTGGACTTTTGAGACCTGCCCCCAGAGCTGCCAAGGACTGAGAAGACATGGCTGTTTTGCTGGTACTTTGTCTGTCTGTTTTGATGTTGTTTTACCAGATTTGTCCACTGGTGAAAGACATTCCTGTTGTCGAAGAAGTCTTGGAACCTGGCTGTTGGTTAAGAGCTCCTGAGACTGTACTGCAGACAGAGAGTGAATACTGTCCACTGGTGAAGGACAGTGCTGTTGTTGCAGGGGTCTGGGAACCTTTCTGTTGGTTCAGAGCTACTGAGACTGTCCTGCAGACAGAGAGTGAATACTGTCCACTGGTGAAGGACAGTGCTGTTGTTGCAGGAGTCTGGGAACGTTTCTGTTGGTTCAGAAGCCCTGAAGAAGGATTTTCTTGTTGTATGTTTACAGAAATCCTGGGAGAGGGTTTTGCTAATGTTTTCAGGGATCCTAGGACTGTTCTGCAGACAGAGGATGAATTAATGAAGAGACTGCCAATGTATCTTGTGGCCTTGCTAAGCTTTGTCTCCCCAGGAACAAAGATTGCTGAGAACTTGCCTCATGTCAAGATGAAGAAAAGACCTCCATTTGGGTATTAAGTGCTGTGCTTAAACTTGTTGTAACTCTGGGGTAGATTTAATTGTGATCCAGGGGTGGGGAATTTTGGACCTTTTTGTGTTCTATGATTGAACAAATGAATGTACTTTACTTATGATTGGAAACTAATCTCTATTTGAGAAGAGGGGCTTTGTGATGGACTAAATGAAGGTACAGCCTAGGGGTGGAGTAGTATTTAGAACAGGGACTTTGTAATTGATTGAATGAATGTAAGGTCCTGGGGTGGGGTAGTACTTGGGGATTATTTAATCACACTTAGTAAATGCTGTATTTTGAAGGACTTCATATTTTGATCTTCTCTGTTCTTAATTTGTCACTGAATAAAATGGAGAGCATCTATGCTGGTATTTTGAACCTTGGGAAGTTGCCTTTCCTTGGCATTACATTGCATTATGGTGTAGTTGGCAGGAAAATGGCTTAACAGAATCCACATGAAATCACTGAACACTTCTCAAAGTGAGCCCCCAAAACAAAGCTACACATCAGGACTTATATAGAGCCTTCTCCTGGCTCAGAGAATGTAACAACCTTTTGGACCCACTGACCAATCAAATTGTATCAACTGAAAAACAAACCTCCCACCCCAGGCTCCAGGTGCACTTTAGCCTAGGGGCAGGGAAGATCTTTAAAATTTACATTCCCATTACACAGGCCTATCACCAATGGTCTGGGACTGGAAAGAACAAGGTAAGAAGCAAATACAGGGGCCCTTGTCCTGGACAGCAAACACTCCTGGGGCTACCACTTCATAGCCCAGAAATTTAAAAAAAGCCCCTTTCAGGACCTCCAAAGTCAAGGATAACAGAGTGAACCCCACTTGCTCCAGACCCCCCTCTGACACTGAAAACATAGTAACTCTAGCCCTAGGGCAAAATCCTCTACAGTAAAGGCTTGAGACCCTAGAGGAAGGGCATGGCTAGGACCATGACTCAAAATGGGTAGAAATCAGACTACAAAGACAAAGATTCTGGAGTCCTACTATCCTCAGAGGGAGGAACCAACCTCAGAGGGAGACAATGTGGACTCCACACCCAAAGATGAATCTTCAAAAGGGAATGGGTCCCAAGCACAGAAGGCTATCCTAGATGAGATCAAAAGGATTTTGAAAACAAAATGAGAGAGATAGAAGGCAAAATGAATAATTCTCTCCAAATGAAAATAGCAGAATTAGAGAAAAACATTATAATGAGGAAAACATCTCTCTAAAAAGAAAAGTATATAACATGGAAAAGGAGCTCCAAAAATTAACCAAGGAAAATGATTTGCTAAAACCTAGAATTAACCAAATGGAAACAAATAACTCTATGAGGAACCAAGAATTAGTCAAGCAAAACAACAAGAATGAAAAATTAGAAAAAAGAGGTAAAATACCTCAAAGAAAAAATAACTGACCTGGAAAATAGATCTAGGAGAGATAATCTGAGAATCATAGTCCTACCAGAAAATTATGATGAAAAAATTAGCCTGGACAACTTTCTCCAAGAGCTCATTAAGGAAAACTGCCCTGAGATACAAGAACATGAGAGTAAAATAGAAATCGAGAGAATCCACCGGACACCTGCTGAAAGAGATCCCAAACTGACAAGTCCTCGAAATGTTGTGGCCAAACTCCAGAACTAACAGATAAAAGAGAAAATACTTCAAGTGGCCAGAAAGAAACAATTCAAATATCAAGGACCCACAGTGAGGATTGCACAGGATTTGGCAGCCTCTACACTAAAAAATCAGAGGCAGTGGAATACAATTTTCCAGAGAGCAAAAGAGCTCGGGTTACAATCAAGGATCACATACCCAGAAAGACTGAGCATATTCTTCCAGGCAAAGATATGGTCATTCAAAGATATAACAGAGTTCCAGACCTTCTTGATAAAATAGCCAGAACTCAATGGAAAATTCAACCTCCAGTTATGAGATGCAACAGTGACTTAGAAAGGTAAACAAGGAGAAAACACACACACCCTGCTATTTGATAAAAGCAAACTGGTTATAGACAAGTAGAGGGTATGAGTATAAAATACACAAACTGATGATTAAATAAAATCTTATTAAGGGCTACAAAGGGACTGCAATGGAAGAAAGGGAATGGATGAATTGGAAAAGGGTAAATTATGCCACACATAGAGGCATAAAAGCTCTATATCAGAGGACAAAAAGGGAGGGAGTTGGGAAGCATATGAGCTTTTCCCACATTGGTTCTGGTACAAGGAGGGAATAACAACCAGTTAAGCAAAGGACTCTATGGAGAAGAAACGCAAAAAGTATCATTTTAGAGGGAAAGAGGGGAGGGAGAGGAAATTCGCATGAGATTTGATCCTGTCACTCTTGGTGCAAAGAAGAAATAACATATTTCATTAAGTATAAAAATATACTACAGGCAGTAGGAGGGGGGAAGGATTATGAAAGGGGGTGGGAGTGGTATGTAGGGAGGGAAGTAATAGGGTGAAAGTGGAGGAAAAGGTAGGGGGACTGATAAGGGAACACTGAGGGAGGCAGTGTTTAAAAGGAAAACGATTAAGGGGGGAAGGGAGAAGGGAGGGAAAATATGAACATTAACAGGGGCAGAAATAGGATGGAGGTAAAGAAACAGATAACAATCATAACATAAATGTGAATGGAATGAACTCTCCCATAAAACGGAGATGGATAGCAGAATGGATTAGAAATTATAATTCTACAATATGCTCTTTACAGGAAACACATCTGAAACAGAGGGGATACACACAAGGTAAAGGTAAAAGGCTGGAGTAAAATATATCATGACTCAGCTAAAGTAAATGAAAGCAGGGGTAACAATCCTTATCTCAGATAAAGCAAAAGCAAATTTTAACCTAATTAAAAGAAATAAGGAAGGACACTATATCCTGTTAAAAGGCACCATCGAGAATGAAGCAATATCATTACTTAACATATATGCACCAAGTGGAGTAGCATCCAAATTCCTAGAGGAGAAGGTAAAGGAATTAGAGGAAGAAGTAGATAGCAAAACTATACTAGTGGGAGACCTTAATCTCCCCCTATCTGAACTTGATAAATCCAACCTCAAAATAAACAAGAAAGAAGTTAAGGAGGTGAACAGGATTTTCGAGAGGATAGGTATGATAGATATCTGGAGAAAAATGAATGGGGATAAAAAGGAATATACTTTCTTCTCAGCTGTTCATGGAACATACTCAAAAATTGACCATGTTCTAGGGCATAAAAACCTCACAATTCTATGTAGTAAGGCAGAAATATTAAATGCATCCATCTCAGATCATGATACAATAAAAATTATATGCAAGATAGGGCCAGGGAAAGACAGACTAAAAACTATTTGGAAATTAAACAGTTTAATTCTAAAGAATGAGTGGGTAAAACAAGAAATTATAGAAACAATCAGTAATTTCATTCAAGAGAATTATAATAATGAGACAACATACAAAAATTTGTGGGATGCATTAAAGGCAGTTCTTAGGGGAAGTTTTATATCCCTGAGTGCATACATGATTAAATTAGAGAAAAGTGAGGTCAACAAATTGGGCATGCAATTAAAAAACTAGAAAAAGAACAAATTCAAAATCCCCAATTAAATACTAAATTAGAAATATTGAAGACAAAAGGAGAGATTAATAAAATTGAAATTAAGAAAATGATTGAATTAATAAATTAAAACAAGAGCTGGTTTTATGAAAAAACCAACAAAACTGATAGACCCTTAGTCAATATGATAAAAAAAAGAAAGAAGAAAACCAAATTATCAGTATCAAAAATGAAAAGGGTGAATCTACCTCCAATGAAGAGGAAATCAGAACAATAATTAGGAATTAATTTTCCCAATTGTATGCACATAAATTTGACAATCTTAGGGAAATGGATCATTATTTACAAACATACAAGTTGCCCAAATTAACTGAAGAGGGAGTAAATTACTTAAATAATTGCATCTCAGAAAAAGAAATTGAACAAGCCATCAGTCAGCTCCATAGGAAAAAATCTCCAGGGCCAGATGGATTCACTAGTGAATTCTATCAAACATTTAAAGAACAATTTATTCCAATACTTTACAAACTATTTGGGAAAATTAGTGGAGTCCTATCAAATTCTTTTTATGACACAAATATGGTACTGATACCTAAATCAGGAAGAGATAAAACAGAGAAAGAAAATTATAGACCAATCTCCCTCATGAATATAGATGCAAAAATTCTAAATAAAATACTAGCAAAAAGACTACAGCAACTTTTCTCAAGAATAATATACTTTGATCAGGTAGGATTTATTTCAGGAATGCAAGGATGGTTTAGTATTAGGAAAACCATCAGTATAATTGATCGTATCAACAATAAAACTATCAGAAACCACATGATCATCTCAATAGATGCAGAAAAGACTTTTGACAAAATAAAACATCCATTTCTATTAAAAACATTAGATAGTATAGGAACAAATGGAGCCTTCCTTAAAATAATAGGTAGCATCTATTTATTTAAGCAATCAGGGTTAAGTAACTTGCTCAATGTTACATGGCCAGTTATTTCTGGGTGTGCTACTGAGTATCTGAGCCTGGGTTTGATCCAGGTCATCCCAACAGTGGAGCCGGTGCTCTTACTCGCTGAGCCACCTGGCTGCCATAAGTAGCATCTATTTAAAGCCATCAGCAAGTATTATATGTAATGGGGAGAAGCTAGAAGCATTTCCCATAACATCAGGGGTGAAACAAGGCTGTCCACTATCACCCCTCTTATTCAATCTGGTCTTATAAATGTTAGCAGTAGCAATTAGAGAAGAAAAATGAATCAAATTAGGCAAAGAAGAAACCAACCTATCACTCTTTGCAGATGATATGATGACATACTTAAAGAATCCTAGAGAATTAAGTAAAAAACTACTTGAGACAATAAATAAATTTGGCAAAGTAGCAGGATATAAAATAAACCCACATAAATCCTCGGCATTCCTATATATTTCCAATGAAATTCAACAGCAAGAGATAGAAAGAGAAACCCCATAGTTACTGTAGACATTATAAAATATTTGGGAATCTACCTGCCAACACAAACCCAGGACCTATATGACCATAACTACAAAACACTTTTCACACAAATAAAGTCAGATCTAACTAATTGGAAAAATATCAATTGCTCGTGGCTGGGTCAAGCTTATATAATAAAAATGACAATTTTACCTAAATTAAATTATATATTTAGTGCCATACCAATTAATTTACCAAAAAACTTCTTTATAGAGCTAGAAAAAATAGTAACAAAATTCATTTGGAAGAATAAATGGTCCAGAATATCAAGAGAATTAATGAAAAGAAATGCTAGGAAAGGTGGACTAGCTATACCAGATTTCAATCTGTACTATAAAGCAGCAGTAAACAAAACTACTTGGTACTGGCTGAGTGTGATAGTAATGGCAATTAAAGATTCCCCTGTATTGGCTTGGTTTTCAAATTGATTGTGTTAAAACCCAGAGCTTGTTAATCCCACCTGTGGGATGGACTTTTTGATGTGAAAAGAAAGTCCTGAACTGGGAGGAGCTGGTGACGTAGATTTGGAGAGACAAGAGAGAGGCAGAAGACCTTTTTTTTTCTTGGAAGCAGCACCTCGAGGAAAAAGAGAGAGACTAAGACAATTGCTGGTGGCCGCTTTGAATTGCCCTGGACTTTTGAGACCTGCCCCCTGAGCTGCCAAGGACTGAGGAGACATGGCTGTTTTGCTGGTACTTTGTCTGTCTGTTTTGATGTTGTTTTGCCAGATTTGCCCACTGGTGAAAGACAGTCCTGTTGTTGAAGAAGTCCTGGAACCTGGCTGTTCACTAAGAAGCCCTGAGACTGTCCTGCAGACAGAGAGTGAATACTGTCCACTGGTAAAGGACAGTGCTGTTGTTGCAGGGGTCTGGAGACTGTCCTGCAGACAGAGTGAATACTGTCCACTGGTGAAGGACAGTGCTGTTGTTGCAGGGGTCTGGGAGCCTTTCTGTTGGTTCAGAAGCCCTGAAAAAGGATTTTCTTGTTGTATGTTTACAGAAATCCTGGGAGAGGGCTTTGCTAATGTGTTCAGGGGTTCTAGGACTGTTCTACAGACAGAGGATGAATTCATGAAGGGACTGGCAATGTATCTTATGGCCTTGCTAAGTAAGCCTTGTCTCCCCCAGGAACTAAGATTGCTGAGAACTTGCCTCGGGTCAAGATGAAGAAAAGACCTCCATTTGGGTATTAAGTGCTGTGTTTAAACTTGATGTAACTCTGGGGTATATTCAATTGTGATCCAGGGGTGGGGAACTTTTGACCTTATTGTGCTCTGTGATTAACAAATGAAGGTACTTTACCTATGTTTGGAAACTAATCGCCATTTGAGAAGAAGGGTTTTGTGGTGGACCAAATGAAGGTATAGCCTAGGGGTGGAGAAGTATTTAGAACAGGGACTTTGTAATTGATTGAATGATTGGAAGGTCCTGGGGTGGGGTAGTACTTGGAGATTATTTAATCACACTTAGTAAATGCTGTATTTTGAATGATGTCATGTGTTGATCTTCTCTGTTCTGGGTTTGTTACTGAATAAAATGGAGAGCACCTATGCTGGTATTCTGAACCTTGGGAAGTTGCCTTTCTTTTGGCATTACATTACACTGAGGAATAGAGGAGTGGATCAGTGGAATAGATTAGGCACACGAGATTCAGAAGTCAATGACTCTAGTAATCTATTATCTGATAAATCTCCAGAACCTGTTTTTTTGGGATAAGAACTCACTATTTTACAAAAACTCCTGGGAAAACTGGAATATAGTATGGCAGAAACTGGGCATAGACCATTATCTAACACCATATACCAAAATCAAGTTTAAATGGGTTCATGATGTAGGTATATAGGTTGATATTGTAAGCAGTCTCCTAAAACAAGGAATAGTTTACCTATTGGACTTGTGGAGAGGAAAAGCCTTTATGACTAAACAAGAATTAGAGAAAATTATAAAATGTAAAATGGCTAATTTTGACTACATGAAATTGAAAAGCTTCTGTACAGACAAAGCCAATGTAACCAAGATTAAGAGGGAGGTGGGTAATTGGGAAAGAATCTTTACAACCTATGTCTCTGACAAAGGACTCATTTCTAAAATATACAGAGAATTGTGTCAAATTTATAAGAATACAAGTCATTCCCCAATTGACAAATGGTCAAAGGATATGAACAGGCAGTTTTCAGCAAAAGAAATTAAAGATATCTACAAGCACATGAAGAAATGCTCTAATTCACTATTGATTAGAGAAATGCAAATGAAAACAACTCTGAGGTACCACATCGCACCAGTCAGATTGGCTAAGATGACAAAACAGGAAAATGACAAATGCTGGAGAGGATGTGGGCAAATTGGAACACTCATGCATTGCTGCTGGAGTTGTGAACTGATCCAGCCTTTCTGGAGAGCAATCTGGAATTATGCCCAAAGGGCTATAAATACTTTCATACCCTTTGATCCAGCAATACCACTCCTAGGGTTATATCCCAAAGGAATCATAGAAAATGGGAGAAAGACCCATATGTACAAAAATGTTTATAGCAGCTCTTTTGGTGGTAGCAAAGAATTGTAAATTAAGGGGGTGCCCATCAATTGGGGAATGGCTGAACAGTTGTGGTATATGCATGTTATGGAATACTGTTGTGCTATAAGAAACGAGGAGCAGACGGTCTTCATATTTACCTGCAGAGGCTCATACAAACTGATGCTGAGTGAGAAGAGTAGAACCAGGAGAAATTTGTGCACAATTACAGACAAAACATATGTGTGATGATGAACTTTGATAGACTGGACTCTTCTCAGCAATGCAGTGATATAAGTCAATCCCAAAAGACTCATAATGGAGAGAAATATGTGCATTCACAGAAAGAACTAGAAAGAACTAAGTTTATATCCAGGTAGAAGCAAAAAACCTGATCTTTTTCCTTCTCTTATTTGGTTTTATGTCCTCTTTACCATTTTTCATTCCAACTGGTACAATCCGTCCTTATAACCTGACTAATATATAATGTGAAAGTATTTAGATCCTATACTTGACTATAAGCCACCATTGGGGGGGCGGAGAGGGAGGGAGACAAATTGTGAAACTCAAAGAATTGTGGAATTGAATCCTGTAAACTAAAAGGAAACAAACAAATTAATCAAAAGAAAAAAAAGAAAAGAAAAGAGAATTAATTACCTATCTATAGCTGTGAAAACTATTATTTGCTTTTCTTCTATTTTTTTCATGGTATGAGCTTTAATATTCAAGTCATGTTTATGTTTTGAAATTATTATGAAATATAGTTAAAGATATTGGTTTAAGCCTAATTTCTATTAGATTATTTTTCAGTTTGTCAGCACTTCTTATTAACTAGTGAATTCTTTCCTAATTCATTTATGTTTTGGGGTTCATCAGACACTGGTTTATTGAGTTCAATTATTTCTGGCTTTGCTTTCTCTGGAATGTTCCATTGATCTACTTTTCTATTTTTAACCAGTATCAAATATTTTTGATGATTGTTATTATACAAAATAGTTTGAAGTCTGGAAATGCAACTCCCCTTTTATTATGACTCCCCTCTCCTATAAATATTCTTGATATTCTAGATAGTTTCTTCCTCCAAAAGAATGTTGATGTTATTTTATATAACTGCAAAGGATATAGCCTGAAGGAAATTAGATCCCAATAATTCACAGGAGCCATGAATTGATGCAGAAATATTAAGCACTCACAGAGTATATTAGTCCCCCTTCCCCATATGGAGCTGAACTTAAGGTTTGCCATCAAGGCAACTATTTTTCATTCTAGTGGATTGAGTTTTATAGTAAGTTTAGTAGTGCCCTATGGTTTAAACTCCTAAGGAAACTAAAATATGGATTGGGGTGGAGTGTGGCCAAACAAAAAAGCTCTTATTATTCAGAACTGTCTTGTACAAGTAACTCACTGGCTTTGCTCTCCAAATAGAATACTCTTTGCAATTACATATGTACTCCCCTCCTTTTCTCTAGGAATACACTGTAGCAGAAGAATTGGAGTTTATGAGAACTGTACCTGATCAAGTCTCTCCAAGCATTTTTCCCATGTGACTTTGCCGGAAGTCACAAATTCTCTGGAGAGGCAGAATGGGGAGGAAGAAATCCCCTTCCTCTTCCCTTGATACACAATAGAAAAAAAATAAAGATACAGGGAAAAATCACAGTTTTTGGACTGAATAGAGGGAGAGAGTGAAAAATAAGTCATACCTGGCTTTTATGGATGATGAGTATAAATGACTAAGTCTCATTTAGTCAGTCATTGGAAAATGGTCCTTCCTGCTGAAATGGAATCATTAGGGTACCAATGAGAATATTCCCATATATGAGCAGGTGCCAATCAATGAGTTTGCCTTCCATTACATGTTATTTTATTACATTGTATTACACATTATATGTCTTGTAATCTCGTCAGGTTCTTAACAGAACTCCTCAAAGTGACCAATAACAACCCTTATCACCCTACTTACACTGAAATACTCCATAAAATATTCCTCAGATTAACATCACTTTGCTATAATATTTTTACATCTTCATCTAAATTAATGTCAAAAATATATGTTAAAAACTATTTTGTTCACTTATTAGGTAATGATGCTCTTTTCAACATAAGGTATATTTGTAAGAAAGAGATCAAATTACTTGACATACCAGAATAATTATTTTGAATGCAAAAATCTTCGAGTCTAATCTCACTTTCTCAATCCCTTCCTTGGAGGGAAAGAACAATCTAGTTACAGATCTTATCAGTCTTGCTAGATTTTCTACCTATTTCAAGAGGGCTCAGTATTGCTTTCCATTTCTCTCTTCCAAAATTCTCCAATTGGGAAATTAACAATAAGTCATACAATGTCTAAACTAATTTGTCAGTTGTAATTTTTTTTCCTTTTCTTTTTGATCTACCTCAGAGGTTTTAGAATTGCTGGGATGGTGGGGTGGAATTTCCTTCCCCCATAGAGGAAGTCAATGACCTTTTTTATTTTTAATTCTTGCTCCAAAATCAGCAAATGGCACAAATCCCCTTTCAATGGTCTGCTAACCATAAACCTCAAGTGTTCCTTTGATGATGTGGTATACTAATAAGCACACAGTCAACAAACACTTATTAAGTACCTACTATTTGTCAGGAGGAAGGAAAGATAAAAACCAGGACCTGATCTCAGTGAGTATACAGTCCAATAGGGGAGACAGCATACAAACAACTATATACAGAATAAACTAGAAATAATTAACAGAGGGAAAGTTAATTCTTTAAGAATAAAGTGGAATTTTATTTAATACTTAAAATCAGGAAAGACAGTTGGTGTAAATAAGGGGGAAGAGAGTTCCAGGCATGGGGGACAACCAGTAAAAGTTCAGAGAATTGTGAGATGGAGTGCATTGTTTGAGAAACAGCAAAGCAACTGGATCACCTTTATCCTATTTAAGCCTCTCTATAGTTCTGGAAATATCAAAGTGTCAGGTCTCTGTAAAGATGAATTTTAAACTTTTATCACCAGATTTGGACTGGCTGTGGTATATACTTTCCATTTATAATATTTTCTCTATAGAACTAACACGAGCAATGTTTTTTTTTTCATATAAACCCTGTGCTTTTGTTGAACTAATTAAGGATATGAAGTGAGGGTATAGCTTTCCCTAATATGTATTAAGCAAAGTACTTCCTTATCTTGGAGGGCACAGTGGAAACATGACTGGATTTGGAGGCAGGAGGCATAAATTAAAGCTAAACTTTGCTGCTAACTGTCCATAAGATTTTAAGCAAGACATTTCCCCTCTCTGGGGTTCTGGTTCTTATCTGTAAAGATGATATTGTTAGACCATTTCTAAGGTCCTTCCTATTTATTCATCCTATGATTATATTTCATTGTATCTTCCTTGTTCCCTTCTATACTTCATTTTTACTAAACGTCATCTGCTACAAAAGTATATGGAAACATTGCCATAGTGATGGTGGCCCTCAGGAACAAAATCACAAAATGCAAATAGCATGAAAAGAACCCAGAAATCAACTTTCATATAAATTTAGTTGAGTGGCGCAGAAAGAAATCTTGAACCACAGGGTTAAATCTTCTGTGAAAAGACAGGTCTTAGAACACACATCCTATGACTTTGGGAGGGCCTTCAGGAGAGAAAATTGGGGATTGTCTAGTTGGAAAGGAGATAACCTGAGATGTTGCCCTTGGAAGGATATAGCTAGTAGCTTCTTATTTTAGTCATTCTTACTTCTTCAGTGCTAAGATCCATTATTTATTTCTACTGAATGAGTACAAATGTTGTCAGTGCCCTCTAGAGTTGACAGATGCCTAACTTGTCATGACTTTTTTTCTTTTTTAAGACAAGTGCAATGAATGATATGAAAAAGTAACTAAGAAGGAAAAGATAAGTATAAGGAAGTATATGTGATTCTAGACTTCCATTTGAACTTCCAATTGAAGTATAGAACTTAATAAAATCTTTGAATTCAAAGTTATATTTCTTATTATGGATTTAGAACTGGAAGTGACCTCAAAGGTTATTTATTAGAACCGACTCTTAATTTTTTCCTATTTAGAGGGGGGAGGAAGGGCAGTTGTAGTTAAGTAACTTGTCCAAGTTACATGGCCAGTAAGTGTTAAGTGTCTGAGGGCAGATTTGAACTCGGGTCCTTCTGACTCTATAACCAGTGCTCTATTTATTGCATGACCTAGCCACTCCTATGCATTTTTTTGTGAGGAAAATGAGGCTCAAAAAAGTTTGTATGATATTTTTTCTGAGATCAGAGAGCTATGGAGAGACAGAACTGGGATTTGAATCTAAGTCATGTGACTCCAAGTAAAGACTTCTTTCAACTAGACCAGATTATCCCTGTGAGGCCTTATATCCTTCACAGAAGAGTACCTGGTTCTGCTTTTATTTGTCTTTCTTACAATTGAATAATTCAGACTTTTGATTTGAACAAACATTGATTTTCTTTTTCTTTTCTTTTTATATTTATGGAATAAAACAAGTGTTTCCATAGAATATTACAATAAAAAGATCATTGCATATGAAACTATAAGCCTATTATGTACAACTTGCTATTCTTTTCAATATACAACAAAATTATCAGGTAAATTCATTTCCCCTGTCGGTGCTCTGCCCTAGAAATATTTCCCATTCAAAACAAATAAGTTTGTGTATGGCTGTGTATACATATATAATATATGTATATATATATCTTTACATATGTGCAAAGTTATTATATATATGCTTCTATTTATCAGTACCTTCTTTCTATTAAGATAGCATTTTTCTTCATGTGTATTTTAGTTATTTTTTGTATTTATAATAGTCAAAATGACTTAGTCACAACGTCAATCTTAAAACAATATTGCTCTTACTGAATATACAGTGTTCTCTTGACTCCACCCATTTTTCTCCTCATTATTTCATGGAAGTCTTTCCATGTTTTTCTAAAATTATTGAGCTCATCATTTCTTACAATGTAGAAATCTGTCACAATCCTAAATCACAACTTGTTCAGTCATTCCCTAGTTTATGAGCATCCCTGCAATTTCTAGTTTTTTGCCACCACGAAGAAAGCTGCTATAAATGTTTTAGGATATATCAATTCTTTTCTTTAATCCATAATTATCTTCATAAATAGACCAGGGAGTAGTATTGATGGTTCAAAGGGTATAGGTAGTTTGATAACTCTTTGGGCATAATTCCAGATAACTCTTTAAAATGGCAGATCAGTTTATAATTCCACCAACAATGAATATGTCCCAATTTCTCCACACCCCCTGCAATTTTTGTCACTTTCCTCTTCTTTCATTTTTAGCCAAAGTGATAGATGTAAATTTTATTTAATGATTGTTAAAGTTTGTATTTCTCTAATCAATAATGATTTAGATTTTTTCATATAATTATAAGTAGTTTTGATATCTTCTTTGGAAAATTGCATGTTCATATCCTTTGAATATAGATTAGGGGATGACTCATATTTTTTTTAAATGCTTTATTAACTTCTGATTTACATCATTCATTTCTGCCAGATTTTGAATTATAAATTTTCTCCCCATGTTTCCCCTACCCACTGCCCTGAAATAACAGTCCCATAGGATATCCCCTCCTCCAATCTGTTCTATCCCATATTTTCTCCCATATGCCTTTTGATTATTCCAGTGGATCTCAATGCCCCAGTGCCTGTATATCTTATTTTAAAACTTTGAATTCCAGATTCATTCCCTTCCTCCCTAGTCACCCACCCTTACAGGGAACATAAACAGTTCGGTATAGGTTGTACATGTGTGGCTAATTCAAAACAATAACATAGTATATATATTATAAAAGACTGTATTTCCCTCCCTCCTATCCCACCTCCCACTTGTTCTATTCTTTAATTTGATCCCATCCCTTTTCAAAAGTGGGTGCTTCCAACTTCCCTTCCCCCCAGCCTTCCTTCCATCATCCTCCCTCTCATCCCCTTCCCTCCTACTCACATGTAGGGTGAGATACCATATTTACTGTGTATTTCATTCCCTCCTCAAGGCAAATTCAATGAGAATAAGGTTGACTCAATCCCTTTTGCCTTCCTATTCTTCCCCTCCATTGTAACCATTTTCCCTTGCCTCTTTGATATGAGATAATTTACCCCATTCTGTCTCTCTCCATCTCCTCTCATTATATTCCTCTCTCACCTCTGAATTTCACCTTTTAAGTATCATCCCTTCCTGTTAAACTGATCCTGTGTCCTCTATCTATGTATACCTGTAAAAAATATATACACACATTCACATATGTATTCATATGCCCATATAACCTCATATATGTGTGTGTGTGTATTTCTATTCCCTTCAACTAATGTGAAAGGTTTTATAAGTTACACTTATTGTTTTTCCATGTCGGAATGCTAATAGTTCGATTTTGATAAACTCCTTATGATTTCTTTTCCCTGTTGGCCTTCTCAGGCTTCTCTTGTTTCTTGTATCTGAATGTCAAATTTTCTATTCAACTCTAGTTTTATTAACAAGAATGCTTGAAAACCCTCTATTCCACTGAATGACCCTGAAACATGATACTCAGTTTTGCTGGGTAGGTGACTCTTGGTTTTAATCCCAGCTCCTTTGACCTCTGGAATATCATATTCCAAGCCCTTTGATCCCTCAGTGTAGAAGCTGCCAGATCCTGGATTATCCTTATTGTGTTTCCACAATATTCAAATTGTTTCTTCCTGGCTGCTTGTAATATTCTCTCCTTGATCTGGGAATTCTGGAACCTGGATATAATATTCCTAGGAGTTTTCTTTTGGGGATATTTTTCAGAAGGAGATTGGTGGATTCTTTTAACCTCTATTTTGCCCTCTGATTCAAAAACATCAGGGCAGGTTTCTTTGAGAACTTCCTGGAGGATGATTTCTAGGTTCTTACTTTGATCATGGCTTTCACGTAGTCCAATAATTTTTAAATGATCTTTCCTGGATCTATTTTCTAGTCAGTGGTTATTCCCATGAGATATTTCACATTGCCTTCTATTCTTTCATTTGTTTGGATCTGTTTAACATCATCTTGATTTCTCATAAAGTCATTATCTTCCATTTGCTCTAGTCTAATTCTGAAGCCATGATTCTCCTCATTGAGCTTTTGAGATTCTTTTTCCATCTGGCCAATTTGAGTTTTTGAAGCATTCTTCTCCTCATTGCCTTTTTGAGCCTCTTTAGCCATTTGAGTCAGTCTGTTTTTTAAAGTGTTATTTTCCTCAGTCAGGATGTTGACTCTCATTTCATAATTTTCTTGCATTGTTCTCATTCCTCTTCCCAATTTTTCCTCCACTTCTCTTATCTGCTTCTTAAGGTCTTCTATGGCCTGTAACCAGCTCATAGTTTGCTTCGTAGGTTTTGGTGCAGGAGTTCTGAATTCACTGTCTTCCTCCTGTTCTATGCTTTGCTCCTTTTTCTCCCCAAAATAGGAGTGTAATGTTGGGATCTTCTGTCTGCTTTGCTTCCTTTACCTGGTCATGTTGCCCCTCAGTCACTTGACCCCTGGGCTTTTTGCCACAGTGGGACTCTGCCACCAGACAGGGGAGCTTTCATCCCAAACGCTTGGGTTTTCTCAGTTGCTGGAGGTACTAGATCGGTACCTTCTCTGAGGTCTCCACATGGTCTAGCAAGCTGGCCACACACCCCAGGATCTCCACCCTGTACTGCAATCCAGATCCAAGCAGGTTAAAGCAAGAGTGATTACCCCTCAGACTAGTGCTTGTTCCCTCTACACTCTGCAGGCCAGGAGCTGAAGCTGCCAGGTGGAGCTGTCTGGCTCTGCAGGAGCCTCAGGGGCTTCTCACCCTGGGGGCAAAAGCCATGCACTCCCATTTACTACTCCCAAAGTCCAGACCACACAGACCTCTCACTTTGTCCTTAGCATCTGTGTGTTGATAAATCTGGAAATGGAAACAGCTGATGCTTATCTGGAGTCCCTCAGGCCAGAGGCTGGTCAGGCCTGCCCTGGAGCTAAAGCCTCTGCCTGGTGCTGGGATTGGCTCCCAGAGCACTGGGCTGGCCGATTCCTGCTGGCCTGCCGGGCTGTTCTCAGTGGGAGGTTAGCTTCTCTGTGTCATTTTTGTGGGTTCTGCAGCTCCAAAGTTTGTTTAGAGTCCCCTTTTTACATGGATTGGGGAAGGTGGAAGCAGGATTAGCAGGAAGGTCCTGCTTCTACTCCACCTTTTGGCTCTGCTCCTCAGTTTCCCATTTTTATCATCTTTTTGTGATATAGCCCTAGAAGTGGTATTGCTGCGTCAAAGGGTACAAACATTTTTATAGCCCTTTGGGCATAGCTCCAAATTGTTCTCCAGAATTGTTGGATCAGTTGACAACTCCTCCAACAATCTATTATTATTCTAATTTTCTGACATTTTTTCCAACATTTATCTTAGTATATACAGTGTAAGATATTGGCCTATGCCAAATTTCTGCCATACTAATTTCCAGCAGTTTTTGTCAAATGGTGAGTTTTTATCTCAGAAGCTGGAGTCTTTGAGTTTATCATATAGTTGATTACTACAGTCATTGTCTACTGTCTTGTCTACCTAATGGTTTCCACTGATCCAGCACTGTTTCTTAGTACCAAGTAGTTTTGATGATTGCTGCTTTATAATAAAGTTTTATATTTTGTATAGGTAGGCCACCCTTCTTTGCATTTCTTTTTCATTAATTCACTTGATATTCTGATTTGCAGTTTTCTTGACAAAGATACTGGAGTGGTTTGCCATTTCCTTCTCCAACTCATTTTATAGATAAGGAAACTGAAGCAAATAGTGTTAAGTGACTTGTGCAGGTTCACACAGGTAGCACTTTTCTGAGGCTGGATTTAAATTCAGAAAGAGGTCTCTCTAGATTGTGGGTCCAGCATTCTATCCACTGTGTCATGCCATCTAACTACTCCCTGAGACAGCAGCAATGAGTAATTCTGGAGACCTCATTCTTCTCTTCAAACAAAATATAATTTCTATGCATCTCATTAAATTCATTCAATTTATGGTTATTAACAAAGTTAAAAACAGAAATCTTCCTTAGAGCTTTAGTAGAAAAAATTTAAAAATTGGCCTAGAGGCTAGAAAAACACAGGTTAGGAATAAAAGGATAACTGTATTGGAAAGTCTACAAGCCTTTCACATTAGCACCATTATATCTATTAGAGTTCAGTTAAAAAAAATTGAAGAATAAAGGCCAGATCAACTTATGGGGGGAGGTCAGTCAGTCAATTTATTAAATTCTTACTATGTTAGAGCCACTGAAATAAGTGCCAAGAATATAAACACAATGAAAAAAGACAGTTTTTGGCTTTAAGGAAGTTTCAATCTTCTTTTTATTTGTTTGTTTTGCTTTTTGGAGGGCAATTGGGGTTAAGTGACTTGCCCAAGATCACACAGCTAGGTTTGGTGTGCGTGTGTGTGTGTGTGTGTGTGTGTGTGTGTGTGTTAAGTGTCTGAGGCTGGATCTGAACCCTGGTCCTCCTGACTCCAGGGCTGGTGCTCTATTCGCTGTGCCACCTAGCCACCCCGAGGTTTCAATCTTCTAACGGGAGAGTAAAACTCTCTGAAAAAGGGAATGGGTCAGAAAGATTCCTGGTCAAGTGATATTAGAAGTCTCCCATACAACTTGGAGAGGCTGACTTGAGAACCTTCCTTAACTGGAGATTCTTAGTGAAGCAATCCAATCAGAGGGAAAGGCTCAGGGCATGAGATGATTTCTGCTATATTAATTCTTGTACTGGAGTGAGGTTTAAATTTGAAGAGATGGACTATTGTAGAGAAGGTCTGAAGTATAGCCTAGAGAAGAATGAGGGTGGGGATGGGAGAAAAAATATAAAGATAGTAAAGATAAGATTATATGACCTTCAGAGACTAAATTTTGAAGTTCAAAATATCTTAGAGATTATCAATTATTATGCTATTATTTTTATAGATCAGAAAACTGAAAGTCCTAGAAGGAAAGGGACTAGCTCAGTCTTACAGGTGGTAAGGAGCAAAAGAGTCCAGATTTTATAACTCTAAATCCTATATTTTGTTGTGTTTTGCTTTTTTTTTTCTACAGATCTGCATGAAAGTCAGTACTTAGGAGGAGAAAGAACACTGGAAGCAAAATTAGAAAACCTAGGTTCTATTCTGGAACCTGATAATTATGACCTTAGTGACCCTTTGGCAAATCCAGTTATTTTTTTTTTCATGTCTCTGGCTGCATATCTTGTCAAATGGAGATGCTAATATGTGCCCTATCTACTTCATAGATTTGTAGTAAGGGGAATACTTAATAAACCTGAAAGCACAGAGAACTGTGAGAAATCATTATCAGAGGTACTGCTCTGATTTCTGATATATCTTATTGTAAGGCTTAGATTAGTGAAAGGTTAATAAGTATTTTAAAGTCAAGGGTTTGTAAACTTGTAAACCCACTGTTTGCTGGGCACTGTGCAAAATGTTGGGGATACAAAGGCAGAAAACAATCCCTGCCCTCTAGGAGCTTACAGTCTAATGGGGGAGATAAAATGCAAACAACTATGTGAAAATAAGCTGTACACAAGACAAATTGTAGATAATCAACATAGGGAAATCAGTAGCATGATGGATGATTAGGAAGAATTCTTAGGGAATGTTAGATTTTAACTGAGATTTGAAGAAAACCAAAGGAGCCATGGGACAGAGATGTGGATGTAAAGATTTTCAGAAATAGGGCACAGCAAGCAAAAAGGACCAGAGTTAAGGGCATTCTGATTCAAGACTGTTGTTCAAGAAGGAACAAGTCATTAAATTGCAGAGAATGTGGTGGGGTCAGAACTCTATAAAGAGTAAGAAGGCAAGAAAGAGAGTAGTACCTACGTTATGGAGGGTTTTAAAAGCCAAAGGAGAATTTTTAGAAATAATTCTGGTAGAAATGGAAAAGCCACTGGAGTTGATGTAGTGAAAAGAGGAAAGAGGGATTAATTCAAACTTGTGCTTTTAAAGATCAGTTTGCTAGTTGAGTGAACAATGGATTGCAGTAGGAAGAGATTTGAGGCAGTTTTTAAAAGCTTCATTGGCAATCTCTCTCTAGCCTACATTTATGTAGTATCTTAGGATTTTAAAAGTGTTTTCCATATATTATCCTATTTGATCTTCACAATGGCACTCTGAATTGCTATCATCGATGACAGATGAAGATTTAGAGGATTTAGGTGACTTGCTCAGAAGCATGCTACTACTAAGTGTCTGAGGTATCATTGAATTTAGACCTTCCTGATGCCAACTCCAGTGTTCTATCCATTGCTCAACTTATAGTTGCATGTGTATATATTTACATGTCTGTACAGGTACAATTGTGCATGTATATATATATATGTATGCATGGATGTGCATGTGTTTATTGATGCATGGACATAAATGCATATGTGTGTATGTATAGACATATGAATAAAAATATATACATATTTGCATGCTGGGCGTAATATATGTGTGCATTATGTATATATGCATACAGACACACACATAGTGTTATATGCTAATTAATACTTGTCAAGTCTTAATTCATCAATAAATAGAAATCATTTGAAATAAGAAAAAAAATAACCATCATTTCCCAGAAAAAATAACTTCTCAACACAAATATTCACCACAAACCCAATAGTTTGAGAATTTTTTGTTATTTTTCATCTAGAAACAAGACTCTCAATCCAAGTCACGTGAAAAAGTGTAGGTTTGGTCTAGTGCCTGGAACAGAGATTGAGTTTTCATTTTGTTTTGTTTTGATTTATTTGAGGGGAGGGGGAGACATAAGCAAGAGTATAAGAAGTCAAGCAGTGAACAGTAAGATGTGATAGAACAGAAAATCCTGGATCAATGTTATATGTACCTTTCCAAATTCCTTCAGTGCCCAGCATTAGCTCTTATGCAGAACCATAATTAGAAATTCTTTGACCTGGGGTAGGTTGTGGGGAACAAAGTTTGAATAGGGATGAGTGGTGCTAGACATGACAGTCTCTGGATAGAGAGTCGAGTAGTGGAGGTGAAGAGAACAATATTACTGCTATAGTTATTCTGGGAAACAGTACATTATGGCCACAAGTTACCTCCCTGCATATCCTTGTGTAGTTGGGGTAGAGAAGACAGGGAAGAATCCCTATGAAGACAGAATCCTGGCCAAGGAGCATGGGGGCTGTAGGCCTGTGCAGGACTATGAAGTTGTAAGACTATGGTATGGCTGTGATGTCCTGAGATGAAAGAAAAATAAGTATTTAATTTACAGGGATAAAAATAAATGCCTCACATATCGACTCTTTGGTTGTCTTTGTCCTAATTTTTACTCTGGCTTCATATCTAGTGTCAACTTGATTTTTTTTTTCAGTGAATGAACAAGGATAAGAGCCTGTAGCTAGAAGATTATTATAGATTATTTAGTCTGACCCTCTCATTTTACAGTTAAGGTAAAATGAGATCAAGAGAAGTGAAGCAGGGGAGGCCAGGTAGCACAGTGAGTAAGAGCACCGGCTCCAGTGTTGAGAAGACCTGGAGATCGAATCCCGGGCTCAGACACTTAGCACCCACACAGAAACACCTGGCCATGTAACCTTGAGCAAGTTACTTAATCCCAATTGCTTAGGGGTGGCCAGGTGGCTCAGCGAGTAAGAGCACTTGCTCCAGTGTCAGGATGACCTGGATCAAATCCGGGCTCAGATACTCAGCACCACATCCAGAAATAACAGGCCGTGTAACCTTGAGCAAGTTACTTAACCCCGGTTAGAGAGAGAGAGAGAGAGAGAGAGAGAGAGAGAGAGAAGTGAAGCAAAGTGATAGAAAAAGTAAGTAGCCGGGACTTTACCTGAAACCAGGTCCAATATGTCTGGCATTATAGCACTCTGCTTTTAGTAAGAAGGTAGAACAATACTTTTGATTTTTAGGGGAAAAGTCATTTATAATATATTGCTAATATATAAACTACATGCATTGTCATAATATATAAAAGAAATTCTATAATAAAGGCAGTTCTAAGACATCTGAGAACTAAATACTGAGCCTAAGATGAACTTGCCTATTAAAATTAACCTTATTCTTATTATTCATGAATATAATAAACACATTCCCTTATCCAGTACATGTATTAGCAAACAATTTAAGGGTACTACCAAATTTGTTTAAAGTTATATTTCTCATAGTATGCACCTTGAATATTTTACCTTGGGAGGAAAGTAGACCCCAAAGTGAGTGCCCATGAATAGCTGAAGTTCTTAGGATAATAGGATCAAAAATTAATATACAAAAAGTACTTTAGAGGCCATTAAGTCCAATAATCCCATTTTACAGAGAAAAGAAATGAGTCTTGGTGATATTAAGTGACTTGCCCAGGCTCACAAATGGATGGAGAGATGATATATGGAGTGATGGATTTATAGAAAAAATAGATAGATAGATGACAAATTATCCATTAAGCATTTATCAAAAATCAGCTTTTGTGCTAAAAGAAGAAAATATTAATACAAACAGAATAGTTTCTGTCCCTCAAGAATCTAGCATTCTAATAGAGGAATACAATAGAAAAACAGTAGCTGAAAATAGGGAGGGAAGAAGATACAGAACATGGAACATGATAAGAGTAAAGAAAATTAAATGGAGGTCTGAAAACTGGCAAAATCACCTATCAGAACCTAGGATGGTGAGATGGAGATGGTTAGAGAAAAGGTCTGGTGTGAGGAAATTTTTGAAAATCTATGCAGTGAGATTTCTTCCTTTAACCTTCTTATAAAATATGTTTTAATGATTTACTTTCAAAGTATTTGCAATATTTCTCAGTTCATTTTAGTGGAAGACTTAAATTAATTGTTCAATGATGTGATTATGTGTTTAATAAATGAAGTGAGTTTGATTTCATGTTTTAACCTGTATTGTACAGTTGACATTTAGAAATTCTAAACACTGTCTTTTTTGTCTTCTTGGGCTCATATAACAATTTAAAATATATTTTAAAATATTTCAAAATAAAAATTTCCAAACTGATTTTACTTCCCTGATTATTTTGTTTCTATCAGAGCACTACCAATTTTATTCTTCGAAAAAGTTCATGATAACACCTTTGTATAATATATTATCACTTGAAGTTGATTATCATCACAAGAACTTTGAATTAGGCAGCAAAAGGATTGTTGCTCCATTTTACATATTTTTTTTAAATGAGAGTTAGGGAGATTAAGTGATTTGCCTAGGGCACTTCACAGGCCATACAAGTAGAAAGCAGAAGGTTTATACGTGTATTTCCACTATCCAAGGTCAGTGTTCTTTCCATAATGAAGACTCCTGGGTGATCATTATTCTAAATGATCTGTGTAACTTCTCCCTCTGGAATGTGATATAGATCACTTAGAATCATGGTTATAATAATAATAATTATTATCATTATTATTAATTTTATAAAAATATTTATAAATATATAACTTAAAATATATCATATAGTATATATAAAATTATATATAATAGAATATATTACAATATATCCTATTACAATATTTTGTTACATTACATTATGTTACATTGTTATGCTATGCTATACTATGCTATGTTATGTCATATCATATTATTTATATCCTATCCTATCCTATTTTATAAACTATAATATAATAGTAATATATTATATAAATATTTATTAACATAAATATTATTATAAATAGCAAGACAATTTGGTTTTGGCCACAGGCTCATAAAATCATAGATTTAGAGTTAGGAAGGGATCTTAGAGGCCTTTATGCCCCATTCACTTATCTATAAGTGTCTGAGGCAGGATCTCAACCAATTTTCCTGTCTCCAAGACCTCTCTTATAATTGTTTGCTTATATACAATATTAAGATTCAGTTTCTTAAAATGTGCTATCAAAAATTGCTGGCATGTTCTTTTTTCTGATTAGCCTCTTGATTCTATTTGCAAACAGTGTATAGAAGACACATTTCATCCTATTACATATTTTCTCATGGTTGACTGTTTGTTTTTAATGGATCAATGACTGTTTCAATTTAGCAACAATAGTTTTAAAGTCACACACAAATTTCCACATTGTCACATGCCTTCCCTGGTTGAGAGGGAACCAGGTGTGTCAAAAATACTACTGTACAGAAAACCTGTCGAAGTTGTTTTTCTGGTTCCTCCAATTTGCTTTGATTGGGAGCAATTTCAACCTTTGATTTCAGTTTTTCTAAAAAGAGTTTAGATTTTGAGCTCCTCATTAGAACATGAGGTTCTTGGGCGGGGGGATGGAACCTCTCCTTTGCCTGACTTTTTTTATATATATCACAGTGTTTGGATGATTTTATTGTTGTTGTTTTCATTCTTTAGGCATTTTAGTTTTGTCTGACTCTTGGAGACCCTATTTGCAGTTTAGGGCTTGCCCTTTCCTTCTCCAGATAATTTTACAGGTGAAGAACCTAGGCAAACAGGGCTAAATGACTTGCCCAGCATCACGCAGTTAATAAATCTCTGAGGCCAGATTTGAACTCAGGAAGATGAGCCTCCCTGACTTTAGGTCCAACATTCTATGTGCTATGCCACCTAGCTGCCATTTCTTGGCACATATTAGGTGCTTAATAAATCTTTATTGGTCGACTGAAAAAATGGGAATAATGCTTTCTAATCCTCTCTAGCCTTCATAAAAGAATTGTCATGAAGATTAGATGATATGAATGATGATGATGGTGATGAAACTCATCCTCAAGAAAATCTTCCTCTGACATATTGTTACAGCAAAGAGATCCCTCTCGTCCCTTAAGGGTTGTAGTACTAGAATAAAAATTCTGGGATGTCTTAAAAAGCTGGAAAATCTACAACTGTGGCTCTCATAATAAACTCTATTTCAAATAGTTAAGCACTAGTGCACTAGTCAGTCTAAATTCATCAAGAGGGGCGGCCAGGTAGCACAGCGAGTAAGAGCACCAGCTCCAATGTTGGGATGACCTGGGGATCAAATCCAGGCTCAGACACTTACCACCCACCCAGAAACACCTGGCTGTGTAACCTTGAGCAATTTACTTAACTGCAATTACTTAGGGGCAGCCAGGTGGCTCAGTGAGTAAGAGCACTGGCTCTAGTGTCGGGATGATCTAGGGATCAAATCCCGGCTCAGATATTTAGCACCACACCCAGAAATAACTGGCTGTGTAACCTTGAGCAAGTTACTTAACCCTGATTGCTTTAAAAAAATAAATAAATTCATCAATAAATTAGTTATTCAGTTTTAATTTTTTAACTTCAGAAACTCAAAATTAAAGTGTACTAAGGCATAGGACTGCAATTTCTTTTGGTATAAGGGACAATCATATTGATTAAATCAATGTTCCATGTAATAGTGATGTAACAATAACTAAAATAAACACACCAATCCTTTCTTGTATAGAACCTTATGATATGAAAAGAACTTTTCTTAAAATCACTGTGTGACCTAAGTGATACAAGAGGTAAAATTTACATTTTCAAGATGAGGAAACTGAGGCTTTCACTATCAAGGTAGCAATGAAGTCAGGTCCCGTGACACCATTCATAGTTTTTTTTTTCTACACCAGACCATTATTTCTCAATGACGATGTTTATAAAATTTCTTTGTAGTAATTATTGTATTGATTACTTGACAATTATCCAGAAATTCTTTCTTCCATCAGTCTATCTTTTTCCTATACTTAGGAAGAATAATTATTATTGGTAATAACCTTATGTTTGAACCTGTGCAAAATAGAATATGTATACAGCAATACCAACAGCAATAACATCAAAACTCTAAGAAGAAATTTCCTCACTAACTGCAGTCATTGGAACACTGAATTTAGAGAAGGATGAAATCTAAGAGAGAATGGGTTCAACTCTCTCATTTATAGATGGGGAACATTAGAATCAGAGAGAAGTAACTTGCTCTGGATCACAAAAATAAATAGTTAAGCAGCCGAGTGAGAAGGTATTTTTAACTTTAGTTTTCTGACATCACCTTCATTGTTTGTTTTTCCATACCTCTCTCTCTGTCTCTCTGTTTCTGTCTCTCTTCTCTTCTAGACCTGCAGGGCCAGATCCTCTTTCTTATATCTATAGAACTGGATACAGAATTATATGTAGAGTAAGGTCTTAAATGTATTTGAAATAAGAATTGATATCCATCAACTCCCAAATAGCCATATTTTCCTGGGTGGGCTATATGGGGATGTGTGAATCCTGAGAGGAAGGAGGCTAATTTGGGGTATTCCAATAATAACCTCATTATCATTGAGGCAAAGAGATCTGCTGAGAGAACATAGTTGGCACCATAGACTGTGTCTATTACCTCTAATCATCATAAACTGGAGTGGGTGGCAGCATTAAGGAAGTGTGAGCACTATCCAAGAGATAGGTTTGAAAGCATACTTGCTTGAGCCTAGGAAATTTTCACTTGTTTTTGGCATTGAATCAAAATAGTGAAGGGCTTGGAGATTTTAAGGGTGGCTGGTAGCAATGTTTCTACATTTTTCATGATAAGAAGAATGTGGCCATTGCCATGATGATTTCAATGCTATAGTATAGGGAAAGTCAGCATGGAGTAATAAAAACGATTCAGGATTTTGTAATCAAAAGACCTGGGTTTAGCTCAAAGCTCTGACACTTAATAGTTGAATGGCCATGCATAAACAAACTAGTTAACCTCTAAGCATCAGATTTCTCATTTAAAAAGGAAGATGAAGGGGGCGGCCAGGTAGCACAGAGAGTAAGAGCACCAGCTCCAGTGTCAGGATGACCTGGAGATTGAATCTGGGCTCAGACACTTAGCACCCACCCAGAAACACCTGGCCATGTAACCTTGAGCAAGTTACTTAACCCTGATTGCTTTAAAAAAAAATGAAGATAAAGATGTTTGTACAGTCTATTGGACAATATTACAAGAAAAGCACTTGGATCATTTTAGTCACTGCATGTTTATGTGAGATGTTGCTACATTTTTTTGTTCCAAACCTATCATATCATCAGTTTAAGGAACTTTCTGAAAGGAAACTCTCTCTACCAATGAAAATCATTGTCATCCTCCTCCTCCTCCTCATCATCATCATCTATATAACACCTTCAAGATTTCATAACAATTAATAAATATTATCTTATTTTATCTTCACCACAAGTCTGGAAGGCAGTTGCTATTATAACACCTATCTTAAAGTTGAGGAAGCTGAGGCAGTAAAAGGATAAATGATTTTACCAAGACCACATAACTAGTTCATGTCCAGCATTCCATCCATTATACCACATCTTATATCTGCAACTCTTCTTCAGCTTATGTACTTAGAAGACCTGTTAAAAAAAAGTTGTCACATTCCAAGAATCATATAGCTAGTATATGTAACAGGTAAGATTTGACCCAAGGTCTTCCTAAATTTTAGTTCAGTTTTTTATCTACTACTCCACACTGCCTCCCCTGTGTTATTATTTAAATCAGAAAATAATTCTTGAAATATATTCCTTACAGCAATCTGGGAAAGCAAGGAATAGTTTACCTGTCAGATTTTATGGAGGGTGGAAGACTTTATGATCAAACAAGATTTAGAGAGTATTATAAAATACAAAGTGAATAATTTTGATTACATGAAATTGAAAAGCTTCTGTTCAAACAAATCCAATGTAACCAAGATTAAGAGGGAAGTGGGAAATTGGGAAAGAATTTTTACAAACAATGTTTCTGATAAAGGCCACATTTCTAAAATATACAGATAACTGAGTCAAATTTATAAGAATACAAGTCCTTCCCCAATTGATAAATGGTCAAAGGATATGAATAGGCAGTTCTCAGAGGCAGATATTAAAGATATCTATAAGGATATGAAAAAATGCTCTAAATCACTATTGGTTAGAGAAATGCAAATCAAAACAGCTCTGAGGTACCAAATCTCAGCAGTCAGATTGACTAAGATGACAAAACAGGAAAATGACAAATGCTGGAGAGGATGTGGACAAATTGGAACACTAATGCATATTTGGTGGAGATGTGAAAGGATTTAACCATTCTAGAGAGCAATCTGGAACTATGCCCAAAGGGCTATAAGTAATTTCATACCCTTTGACCCATCAATACCACTTCTAGGGTTGTATCTCAATGAGATCATAGAAGTGGGAGGAAGACCCATATGTACAAAAATATTTATAGCAGCTCTTTTTGTGGTGGCAAAGAATTGGAAATTAAGGGGATGCCCATCAATTGGGGAATGGCTAAACAAGTTGTTGTATATGAATGTAATGGAATATTATTGTGCCATAAAAAACCAGGAGCAGATGCACTTCATATTTACCTGGAGAGGCTTATACAAACTGTTGCTGAGTGAGAAGAGCAGAACCATGAGAAATTTGTACACAATTATAGACACAATGTATGTGTGATGACCAGCTTTGATAGACTGGACTCTTCTCATCAATGCAGGGTTATAAGTCAACTTCAAAAGACTCATGATGGAGATAGATGTCTACATTCAGAGAAAGAACTAGAAAGAACAGTTTCAATGCAGATTGAAGCAAACTACCTGCTCTTTGTATTTTTCTTTTTTCGTTTTGTTTCCTGTTTTCCATTGTTCATTCCATCCAATACAATCCTTCTTTATAATCTGACTAATGTCTAATGTGAAACTATTTGCAGATCCTATACTTGATTGTATGCCACAATGGGGTGAGGGGGGAGGGAAGGGGAAGGAGGGGGGGAAATTTGAAATGCAAGACATTGTGGAATTGAATCCTGTAAACTAAAAGTAAACCAACACATTAATAAAGACCAAAAATAATAAAAAATGCATAATTGAAAAAAAGAAATATGTTTCTTACTCTTATCTTAAGTAAAATTTTATAGAAACCATAAGCTTTCATTTTTATTATAGAAATAAAATTATGACCCAGAATGGAAAATAAGGGATGTGAGAATTTAAGAGTATCAAGTATACCTCAGAAGTCAACCAACTGATCCCTGACACAATCTCTCTTCTGAAGCATCTGTACTCATCTGGTCTTGACCTGAAGGATTTCAATGACTCTACCTGCTGAGGCAGTCTATTCCATTTCCAGAAAATCTAATTATTAAGAAATATTTCCTTATACCAATGTGATATCTATTTCTCTATATCTAATCCCTTTTATACGTTATTTCTTCATATACTTCAAGATAGCTATCATATTTCTCTTAAATTGTCTCTTCTCTAGTATATACATCCCTAGTGCTTTCATATAGTTATCATGTGGCATATTCTCTGGTTCCCTCATCATCTTGACCAACCTCCACTGAATATCACAGTGAAATTATAGCCTCTGTTATAATGGAAAATGTTTTTATTATTGTGACTTAAGAAGATACTAGCTTTTGGGGTTGCTGTGCTACTGTGTAGAATCATATCAAACACTAAAATCTCTCTGTTCCTTTCAAATGAATAGTTGGGGACACTCAGAGTACTTAGACAAGCCTCTTGCCTGAATGTGCTGTTAAATTAAAATTCCAAGAATGCTTTCTACCATGAGTGACATTTTATCCAAAGGATGAGAAATTTAACTCATAAAAGAGCCTAGCTTGAAACTCTTATCTTTAAGGCCAGAACAGGGGATATTAGTAACACTGGTGGCTTCTCTTTTAAACCCTATTAGTGTTGGGTAATATATTTCTCCAATGGTACTTATGCTCTAGGCTATAACGATTCTGGGAAAGAACTTTATTTGGGACATTCTTACTTACATTTTTTTTACATTACCAAATTTTTCATAGAGTTAGTGCTTTACTGTCTTGATACCCATTAATAGAAAGACTTGGAAACAAAAAATAAGAACATACTGATATCCTTACTACATGCATACACACACACACTTTTTATACTCAGATATTTTCTCCTTTATATATTACAAAATCAGAGAGACATTCTTCTGGATGCAATTTCAGATAGCTACACGATTCCATTATGCAAAATATTTTACCCTTCCTTTCATTTCTATTGCAATTGCATGTGATGTGGAAAGAATATTTAGAATTCTAGTTTGGGTACCACCACTGACTTGGCATTAGGCTGGTAAAAAGCTTTTGCATGGCAAAATGTTCAGAAATCAGTGAATAAGCATTTATCTGCTGTGCTGGTATGGAGAGGATGCCAACACAAAGAATAAAACAATCCCTACTTGCAAGGACTTTGCGTGACAACAGAAAAATAGGTACCTCACTTTTAATGGTGTGTTCAGCTTTGTGTCCCACGATGTAGAATATGGAGAAGTTGAAACACTTCCAGAGGCAGGCAACCAGGATGGTGAGAAATGTGGGGACTCATTCAAGCAGAAAAGTCAGGGGCAGTTAGGAGGTGAGGTGCATAGAGCATCAGTGCTGGACTCAAGAGGACCTGAAATAAAATCTGGCTTCAGGCATTTGACACTTACTAGCTAGCTAAGTGGCCACCAGAAAATCACTTAACCCTTATTTCCTAAGGTGGAGGCAAAGAATAGTTGAATGAATTTTGGATATTTCATTGGGAGTAGACTTAAAAGAAAGGTATGGGATAGTTGTCTTCAAATAATTCCAGAACATTCCATGGAAAAGAGATTAGATATATTTTTTTCTCTTTGTCCTCAGAAAGGAGAACTAGACTGAGGGGAAATTGAAGAGAAGTTCCAAATAACTCAATAGAAGTAAAAATTCCCTATTATTGAGAGCTGCCTTGAGGTGAAATGGGCTACTTCATGAGAAAGAGAATTTCCTTCTCACTAGAGGCCTTCAGGAAGATAACAGATGATAACTTGTCAAGGATTTTGTTGAATGGATTCACAGCTGAATTATTTGTAAGGCTTTCTTTCTTTTATAAATTAAATCAAATTAATTAATTAATTTTTATTTCATTTTATTTTATTTTATAGTTTACATCATTCATTTTCACAAGAATTTGAGTTACCTACCCACTACCCCAAAACAGTGATCCCACTGAATATGCCCTCCCCCAATCTGCTCTCTCCAATTTCTCCTCCCAAACCCCTCTGACTTTCCAGTATGGCATGGTGGATCTCTGTGCCCCAGTGCTTATATATTTTATTTCCTAGTTATATGTAAAATAATAATAATAATTATTATTATTATTATATATTTTTAAATATTAGATTTTAACCTTTGAATTCCAGATTCTTTCCCTACCTCCCTCCTCACCAATCCTTACTGGGAATATAAGCAATTCAATATAGGTTGTACATGTATAGGTATGCAAGACATTTCCATAGTGGATATATTATGAAAGACTGACTACATTTCCCTTCATCCCATCCCAACCCCAAATTGTTCTATTCTCTACTTTGATCCTGTCTCTTTTAAAAAGTGGGTGCTTCCAACTTCTCTCCAGCCTGCCCTCCCTTCCATCATCCCCCCTCTCATCCCCTTCCCTCCTACTCTCCTGTAGGGTGAAATACCCTATTTAGTGTGTATTTCATTCCCTCACTGAGTGAAATTCAATGAGGATAAGGTTGACCAATTCCCTTTTGCCTTCCTATTCTTCCACTCCATTGTAACCAATTTCCCTTGCCTCTTCTATGTGAAATAATTTACCCCATTCTATCTCTCCCCATCTCTTCTCATTATATTCCTCTCTCACTTCTTAATTTCACCTTTTAAGCATCATCCCTTTCTATTTTACTGGTCCTGTACCTTCTGACTATGTATACCTGTGTATGTATGTATGTGCATATATATATATGTACCTATGTATATATGCAAACAGTCACATATGTATTCATACATCCATATACCTTCCTATATAGACATATATGTAAGTATACATACATACACATACACACACACATATATATATAAACACATTTCTATTCCCTTTAACTATTCTAATACTGAGAAAAGTTTCATAAGTTACTATTATTGTTTTTCCATGTATGAATGTAAGTAGTTCAACTTTGATAAGTTCCTTATGATTTTTTTTCCCTCTTTACCTTCTCATGCTTCTCTTGCTTCTTGTATCTCAATGTGAAATTTTCTGTTCAACTCTGGTTTTTCATCAAGAATGCTTGAAAGTTCTCTATTCCATTGAATAGCCATATTTTCCCCTGAAACATGATACTCAGTTTTGCTGGGTAGGCGATTCTTGGTTTTAATCCCAGCACCTTTGACCTCTAGAATATCATATTCCAAGCCCTGAGATCGCTTTAGTGTAGAAGCTGCCAGATCCTCTGTTATCCTGATTGTGTTTCCACAGTATTCAAATTGATTCTTTCTGGCTGCTTTTTATATTTTCTCTTTGATCTGTGAACTCCAGAACGTGGCTATAATATTCCTAGGAGTTTTCTTTTTGGAATCTTTCCCAAGAGGTGATCAGTGGATTCCTTCAACCTCTATTTTGCCCTCTGGTTCTAAAACAGTGGGGGAATTTTTCTTGACAATTTCTTGAAGAATGATTTCTAGGTTTTATTTTTTAATCATGGCTTTCATGTAGTCCAATGATTTTTAAATTGTCTTTCCTGAATCTATTTTCCAGGTCAGTGGTTTTTGCAATGAGATAATCTTCTATTCTTTCATTTGTTTGGATCTGTTTAATAGTATCTTTACTTCTCATAAAGTCTCTAGCTTCCATTTGCTCTAGTCTAATTCTGAAAGAATGATTCTCTTCAGTGAGCTTTTGAGATACTTTTTCCATCTTGACTCTGCCCCTGAATCGCTTTCTTTCAATCCTGAGATTCTAGTATTTCAGCATTGCAGAAACAGAATAGAAGCTCCCTGTGGGTAGGGGTAGTTTCATTATGTGATGATGAGAGGAGTTACGTAGCATGACTAGTGTCCCAGAAATAATAAATATGTTTGACAGAATTTGATCATGTCTCCCTGACTCAAAACCTAGTCATTTATTTCTTATACCACCTAACTTTGCTTTAAGTGTATTTTTATCCTCTGTGCCTAAAATAGTGTACTAAGTACTAAGCACTTAATAAATTATTTCTGGTTGGTTAATTGATTAATAATATGAAAAATAAGAAGTATACAAATAAGGTTCCACATTTAGTTTCAGGAAAGATAACATGCCAACATTCCATGTGTAGAAAGTGCAAGTGTTCAATAACTATTGTTTTTGTGCTACCCTCTTGTACATACCTTGACTGAAAAGTTAATGAAATCCAGTTTACTATTATGTGGAGGTGCAATAGTGGGGAATCATAAGTGTAAGTACTCACAATCTAACCCTTCAGGGTTTCCTCAAAATCCCAGAGAAAGTAGTCATTTACTCCCTGGAAGCTGAACTGTGCCTACAAAAGTGCAAGTTGGGAGACTAACCCTAGAGGGGTGCTCCATTTAAAAATTCTACAGGAAAAATAGAGGCACTGTTAATCAACTTTTGGCATGTATTAGATAAAGGGGTAATAGTTTTATTTTGTTTGTTTTGTTTTTCTTTTTTAGCAATCAGGTATAAGGAATAAACTAAAATTTGTCCTTTTAGAACACATCCCAAAGGCTCAAGACATGATGGAACTGTGATTTAGGCAACATTAAAGATTTTGTTTTCTTCTTCAAAAATTTTTAAATGATTATCTTTAGAAGTAAGAGTGTACAAAGTGACAAATTGAAAGACATAGTATTTGATTTCTGTTTTATTCCTAATCCAGTATCTGGTCTGAATTGCCACTGAGGTCCAAAGCGATGGTGTATGTCTTTCACCAGGCTTCTTGTCTTTGCCTGGAGATTTGTGCAGGAAATAAAGCCAGGTATATATCCAAACACCAGTGTTTGTATTTCACTGTAACTTATTTGTATATTATCAAATATCATGGGATCGGAGCTAGAAGGGACCATGGAGATCTAGTGTAGCTCCTTCATTGACACAGAATGATGCTTATGGAAGAGGAACATTTAATAGAGCGTAACCCAACACTTGTACATTTAAGATCTGATTAAGATGAGACCTTGTTGCTCATGGTAAATAGTGTAACTTGTTTTAATGTGATATTTAAAGGTCTAGACTTTGACCACCTGACTCTGAAAAAAAAAAACAGAACTAGAGAGAATGAAGACAGTAGAATTATCTGAAATGAACAATTTTGCTATATGAATATGTATGTATATATATATGAATGAGTATCTGCATATATGCTTGTGTTTGTATTTATCATTTATCTCTCTTATATTTACCATTTTGTTATCTATCATTATATAAGCTATCATCTATATTATTTTTTTTAAAGGCAAGCGGGATTTAGTAACTTGCTCAAGGTTACTCAGCCAGGTGTTTCTGGGTGGGTGCTAAGTGGCTGAGCCCAGGATTCGATTCCTGGGTCATCCCAACACTGGAGCCGGTGCTCTCACTCGCTGTGCTACCTGGCTGCCCCGATTATCTATATTCTTTATCCATTTATCAATTCATTTATCTATCTATCCATCTATTATTTATTCTTCTTTAAATAAGGTTTTAATGATGTCTTTTGCCTTTTATATCACCATGCTTTCTTCTAGCATCCTTTCCTCTCTCTCCCTTAGAGTTATCCAATATAATGAAGGGCATTTTCAAAGACAAAAATAGAGTTAAAATCATTTATAAATGATCAATACATGGAAAAAAGTTTGAAAATATCATTTATTCTATCTATCTATCTGTCTGTCTACCTGTCTATCTATCTATCTGTCTATCTATCTATCTATCTATCCATCCATTCATCTATCTATCTATCCATCCATCCATCTACCTATCATCTATCTATCTATCTATCTATCTATCTATCTATCTATCTATCTATCTATCTATCTATCTATCATCTGTCTGTCTATCAACCTACTTATCTACTATCCAAGCTCTGATTTCATTGTTCTAGAAACTCTTGATGAAAAAAAAATCCTCCCCCAATACAGTTCTGCATCTTATAGACTTAAATATTTCCTGAGCTACTGAAGGGCTAAATGACATGCCCAGATTCATATAGATAATGTATGTAAGATATAGGGCTTAAGTCCAGGTCTTCCAGAAGTCATCCGTTATGCAATACTTTCTCTCAAACTATCATCAGAAAAA
Organism: Petaurus breviceps papuanus; assembly: GCF_028583685.1. Classification (NCBI taxonomy): domain Eukaryota; kingdom Metazoa; phylum Chordata; class Mammalia; order Diprotodontia; family Petauridae; genus Petaurus; species Petaurus breviceps. Next base: position 6,878,247 of record NW_027187298.1, on the reverse strand, counting down.
AAAAATAAGATTCGATGGAAAAAAATACTTTACCACCATACTCACAATTCATGCTCATGACAACATTGTGACTACTTTGAGGATTGTAGGTGACAAGTGTGACATAGAGAAACCAGTGTAAGACTTGAAGTTAGTAAATCTGAATTGAAATATTGGCTTTATTCTCCTGGGCAAGTCATTCACCAAGGGTTAAACGTCAGAAAGCTGCATCTAAATTGTAAAATAATGAGGATGCTTCTGCTGCTGATAATAATAGTTATTATATAAAAACAACTGATGTATTCATAGAACTTTAAACTTATAATGTGCCTTGTACATACATTTTCCTTTGATCTTCACAATAACCCTATGGCATATATGCCATACAAGTATTATAAATCTCATTTTACGGATTGGGAAAATGATACAAAGAAAAATTAAATGATTTAACTTGTAAATACCCAAGTTTGGATTTCAACACCCATTCCTCTCTCAACTTCAAATATAGTCTTCTTTAAATTATATTATACTATTACCTATATTATAACATTGCTGAGAGGTAATCACTATGCATATCTTTAAGCACAGAAATATTTTGTTATCATTATTATTGTTGTTGTTGTTAAGTATAATTTGTTCCTGATGATATTTATGTTCAGTGGAGCTCATATAAAGATGGACTTGGGCCAAGTCACTATGCTATTATCCTTTCATGCTTAGTGTTCAAACAACTATAAATTAAGTTGACATAAAAGATTAACTTTTTTTGTTTAAAGCAATCAGGTTTAAGTAAATTGCTCAAGGTTACATGGCCAGTTATTTCTGGGTGTGGTGCTAAGTATCTGAGCCAGGATAATTTTTTTTAATTGAACAAAATAGGATCATCTTCTGTGACATAGTAGCAGAAAGGACGATGGACATAATATACACCTCATTCCATTGGGATGTGTTTTTCATTTCTACTACTAGGTCCATAATTTTTTCAAAATTTCATTTTTTTGACATTTAAAATTTATGATATTTGATATGGGAATATCTTTTTAAAATGTCATTTTTTATCTGTGTAGGTCCATGTTATGTATGTATAGTTGACTATGGCTAATAGTATGTGCTAATGTAATACCTTCAAATTCTCAAGATTATTTTGAGGTTTTTTTTTATTTGTATTTCTCTGAATTGCAATCAGTAATGTGAAGAAAAACAAATATCTAGTGTATAATTTTGGCCAATTGATTATATCTTTCTTGGTATCTGGTAGTTGCTTAATTATTTAAAGCTGCAGTAAAATGCTACAGTTTCTATGGTTTGTTTGCAAAGGCTGTGTAAATAAAAAAAAAACTTTCCTCCTCTTCCTTCTTTTCTTTATTCTCTAAAATAATTTTATTATGATCCTAACAAATAGCAAGTAAAATGAACATTTCCATATACATTGTGGACAAGGAGAGGATTTTACATGAAATTGTGAATCTCTATTTCATATGGTTCTCTTTCCCTTAAAAGTATATGGAAAATTCCATATTTAACTTTGAAAGATGTTCTGCTTATCTATGACATCTTCTAACCTTCCTTCTTGTGTGTGCATGTGTGTGTGTGTGTGTGTGTGTGTGTGTGTGTGTGTGAAGAGGTCCTACTCCAACTCTTGCTATCATTTTCACTACCCCCTTATGGTAAAAAGCAAAGAACGAAGAACAAAACCATTAAAACAAATATGCCTGCTGCTAAAACAAAATAAGTTCCTCAATTCATGAGTATTTACTTCATTTTTAGTTCTTTGCCACTAAAAAATTAGGTGCCTTAAATGTTTCTGTTCAGGTTATATCTTCTCCACTTTCTTTGACTTTTGGGGGGAGCAGAGGCTCTAGTTACAATATTTTTGGGTCTAAGCACAGTCACAGTTCAGCAACATTTAAGGAATAATTCCAAATTTCTTTCTAGAAGGATTGAGCCAATTCAGTGCTCCAGTAATTTGAAAGACTCAAGAAGTTTCCTCAATGCAACAATAAACCATTATTCTGGAAGACTGATGAAAGATCCTGTCTACTTCCTCAAAGAGAAATGATGGATTAATGTGATGAATGAGAAACAGATATTCAGACAAGGACAACATGGAAATTTGTTTTGCTTGATGATGCTTATATGATATAAATATGCTTGTTTCCTTCCTTTCTTTCTTCCATCAGGATACACTCTGATATTATTTTTTCACATAAAATACCTACAAAATGAACATGATTTCACAGTCTAGAATCTTTATCCTTTAACATCCTTCACCCTAATCCTATAACAAGCATGGAGACCCTTCTACCTAAATTTAAGAGTTTAGGTTATTGAAATTACTAAGGGCTTAATTTATTTTAAAAATATTCTTGATTGTCCTAAAGGATCAAATACTTCTCTGGGAGGAGATGGGGAGAGCAGAAAAGATGTCAGTATCCTGAATTGGTGTTTCATTGGGAGGTTTATATATCTATATATCCATATATCTATCTATCTGTCTCTCTCTCTGTATATATATATATATATATATATATATATATATATATATATATATAAAGAATACTTCCACTACAGAGGCTAATTAACAACTAATCTATAATTTATTGACTTAGATTTCTGAAAGTCATAGGAGGTCATGTGACTCACCCATAGTCACAACAAGTATGTGTCAGTGCTAGGTTTTACACTCATATCTTCCTGACCCCAGGTAAGTACTCTCCTCTATCCATTATGGGTTGCTACCTCTTGAATTAGTGGTTATCCCTAAATAATCAAGATATGGCAATACATTGCAAGTGAAAATTTCCACAATGTGTTCCCTAGTGCATCTGCAACATGACATATGAAGAAAAAAAGATGGCCTTAGAGTATAGAGATTTGTTTTCAAACCTGGGCTCCCACAGTTTTTTTTTCTATTTGAGTACTGGCAATTTGCTTAACACCTCAGCTTCAGTTTCCACATTTCCAATGTGCAAATGATGCTTGCATTTCTTACCATTCAGGTAGTTCTGGCAAAGAGCATTTTAGACAGATGAATAGGTAGATATATTGATGAGAGAGAGAGAGAGAGAGAGAGAGAGAGAGAGAGAGAGAGAGAGAGAGAGAGAGAGAGAGAGAGAGAGAGAGAGAATGTTTATTAAGTGCTTATTACAAACCAGGAACTGTGACAAAACCTGAAATACTATTCTAAGCACAAATTAGAACCCTGACCTAAAGGACCACGTATTTTAATTGGAGAAGATAACTCACAAAGGGCAAAGAGAAGGAAGAGAAGAGGCAATACTGGGATAAGGTTCCAGGTGAGGAAGTGAGTTGAGGTGGAAGCAAAGTTAGCATGGATTAGTTTTCTAAAGAAATGAATATCTGGGCTAAGGACTCACCAGACAAAAGAGTAGTTCCTATGGTGAAGGCATTTCAGTGGGTGTAAAGTCATGGGTGAGGAGTTGGAGAAGCACAGAGATCAAGTTGAATTAGGAGTGTAAAGCTTAAAGCATTACAGAAATGTGAATTATCCTTCTCAGCACAATCAACCAAGTCTAATATGGAGCTATTTTAGGAAATGAATCTCTTTTGCATTCCAGAGAAGGGGACTCTGTCAAGAATTGATTGGAAAGCCACATGGAGAAAAACCACAGTTTGGGATTTAGGCCAATCTCCTGTCTCCAGATCCTATCCACTGCTGAACTCGTGATATGGAGAATTCAGAGAATTTTCTTGGGGGGAAATAGTAACAACTTCCATTTATCTTGGATGATTTAGCCATTGACCTGTTTCAGGGTAGAAGATGATCCCGGAAGATCTTATGATTCCTCTCCTCCCCCATATTATAAGAACATCAGAAAAGAAGAAAGAAAGGAAAAAAAGGAAGGAAAGAAGGAAGGAAGGAAGGAAGGAAAGAAGGAAGGAAGGAAGGAAGGAAGGAAGGAAGGAAGGAAGGAAGGAAGGAAGGAAGGAAGGAAGGGAGGGAGGGAGGGAGGGAGGATGAGAGGGAAGAAAGGAGGCAGAAAGGAAGGAAGAAATGAAAGAAGGGAGGAAAGGAGGAATAGAAGGCAAGGAAAAAACAAAAATGAACTCCCAGCAATTTTAGAAATTTCCTTACAATTCTCTTTCATCTCTTGACTTAACTTACCTTTGTCCTTATATTACCCCTTTCCATTTTAATTGTTGTAAGCACAAAAAGGAGAAGACCCTGAGCTCAGTATGGAGGTACCTTAATAAGTAAATGTTTCCAAACAATGACTTTTATTCAAATTCTAACTCATGAATCTTATTTTTCTATTCATTTTCAAAGTGGAACTAGAAAGATGAGCCACTAAGGGAAAAAACTTGCCCGAAAGATTTAAAATGAAACAAAATATCGAAAGGCAGCTTGGTATAGTGAATAGAAAGCTGACCTATATTTTAGAAAGTCCTAGATTCAAGCTCTGCTTTGACATATACTAGCTGTTTGGCTCTGGATAATTCACTGAAATTCTCAATGCTTTAACCATTACAGGAAGATCAGAAGTTGGGGTGCAGTTTCCAAACTTTATTAGCGGAGGAAATTTCTTCCCAGAAGCTTCTATTCAAATAAAATCACATTTTTTTCAAACAAATATATCTAAGAATAGGCAACACATATTATTGGGAACAATATTGTATTTTGAGCTAAGAGGACCTCTTTGAATCCCAGATCTTTGTGTTCTACCACACTAACCACTTTGATTTTTCCCTGCCTTCTCCTGTGAAAAAGTCTGCTTAGGGGGAAAAAAAGCCATATATCCATCATTCTTACTACAGAGCAAATGAATTTATCCACATTCGTTCATGCAGATATATTTAGATTTTAAGACTAATATCTCATTTGTATTAAAGGAATTTCAGTGAACAGTATATGGGCAAAATAGCAGAGAGAAGTTCCTTGTATCAGATACTGGAGAAGCAGATAGATGTGCAAGCACCTTTAGGGGCCAACCTGCTTCAATTCCAGTTAATCTGTCTATTTTTTGTTGTTGTTGTTTTTACCCTTTGATAATCTATTATATTAAACATGAAAATTATTCAAATTGCAAATTATTAAATTACTTTTTAATTGGTTGATACCTACTTTTTATCTATGTTTCTAAAATATTTTGATGACCAGGATAAAAGAATTTAGAAATGGAAGGAATCTCTGTAATCTAGTCATATCCCTTCCTCTAACAGGGAACAAAACTGACACCAGGAAAGGGAAAGGGAATTCTGGAAAACTTAAACAACACTATAAAGGATTAGACATAGTCTATGCTTCTTGACACTTCTTGAAGCTGTCCAAAATGAAAGTTTAATGTAGAAGATAAAGCAATTTCAACTGTGACTGTACTCTGGGACACCAGAGAAACTTAGAGAGTTAAAAGAGAAGATTAATCCCTAACTCCTAACCTGCTTACTCTGGCCCCCTCCATCACTGCCCATCATGTTCTGGCAAAAAAACAAAAAACAAAAACAAAACAAATAAACCGCAAAATAAAAAGGATATTGGCTAGGGAACTAGATTATGCTGAAAAGAACTATAGATAACAAATGAATATCTATATTAACTGTATATACTTTAAATACCTTAGCATCTAAATCCATAAGGAAAAAAACATTCACTAACTGAACTATGAGATCGCATGCACAATTATATAAGAGTTGCAGGAGATTTCAATATCCCTCTCCAATTTTTGGACAACTGTAACAGAAAGATAAAGAAAAGAGAAATATAGAATTTAATATTTAGCTAGAATAAATGCAGCGAAAAGTCATTATATTTTCCAAATGGAACTGGACTCATTTTGGACTTTTTTGACTTCTCTGTAATCTCCCTTACTTGCCTTAGTATCCCCGCCTTCTCAGTGATTATTTTGTGTATTGTTTTCCTCCATTAGACCGTAAATTCCTTGAGGATAGGTAACGTCTTTTTCAAATCCATTTCCTTAGTGCTTAACATAGTGACTATCATATATTTGGCGCTTAATAAATATTTGTTGAGTAATGATTATGCACTGCTGAAGATTGCTGAAGACTGTTACATATGTTTGCTATAATGCTATATATGTCTCATTATCACAACAAACTTTAACAAAAAGTGACTATGAATTAAGGCACAGAGATATTGTAAACAAATATAATAGGGTAGAAATAGTAAACATTTCCCTTATTGACCATAATGTGTGTGTGTGAGAGAGAGAGAGACAGAGAGAGAGACAGAGAGAGAGAGAGACAGAGAGACAGAGAGAGAGAGAGACAGAGAGACAGACAGAGAGAGACAGAGAGAGAGACAGAGAGAGAGAGACAGAGAGA
>NW_027187298.1:6792323-6871868 GCF_028583685.1 Petaurus breviceps papuanus | reverse complement strand
GAGAGAGAGAGAGAGAGAGAGAGAGAGAGAGAGAGAGAGAGAGAAAGTGGGAGAGGGAGAGGGAGAGGGAGAAAGGGAGAAGGAGAAGGACAGAGGGAGGGAGAGGGAGAGGGAGAGAGAAAGGGAGAAGGAGAGGGAGAGAGAGAGATAGGTCCTGCTTTCAAAAGTAATAAGCTTATAATCTAAAAGGTTTGGTAATCTTAGTGAGGACTAACACCACTATGACAAAAGAAAAGTCCAAGGGAGAGATTTAAATGAAAGGCTAGGAAGAGCTCGAGCCGGAAGGTCGACTCAGCTATGGTGGGTGGAAACTGATAAAAGAATTGGACATTTAAAGAAGAATGAACCTTAAATAGAAATAGTGATGTGGTGAAAAAGAGAATCCATTCTTAGCATCTAACAGTGGAAATAGGAAAGGTCAGAGGAAGGACACGGAATAGACAATAGTTCAGTTGGAATAGAACTTAGAATGTAGGGAAGTACTGTGTGATCTTCCACGACATGGTAGTTAAAGCTAGATCACTCATGAATGGCCAATAATTTTTTTTTTTGCTCAGAAAACAATTGAGAAACACTGAATATTTTTGGTGGAGAAATGCCATGATCCTTAAGAAGATTATTCATGTAATAAATCGTATAGTTAATGACCTAGAGACAGAGGGAGTGAGATGAGTTGGGTGGTCAAAATAAATCTTTAATCAAAGTGCTCTTGATGTATATCAAAATGGTAGGGGAAGGTAGATTACATCTCTTTCACTATCTAGCTAGATTGTTGAATGTATCAGTGTTAAAGGATATGTGTAGTAAGACTCTCAGTAAATTCCTAATCTCTCTTTAGGGGCAGCTAGGTGGCACAGTGGATAGAGTGGTAGGCCTAACACCATAAAAATTCATCTTCCTGTGTTCAAATCTAGACTCAGACACTTTCTGACTGTGTGACTCTGAGTAAGTCACTTAACCCTGTTTGCCTCAGTTACTGTAAAATGAACTGGAGAAGGAAATGCTAAACCACTCCAAAATCTTTGCCAAGAAAACCCCAAATAGGTTCACAAAGAGTTGGCTGGGACTAACAGGACTGAATAATAATATTTCCTTTTTAACTTAAGTCATAGAAAGTTGCCTGAGGCATGCCATAACTTGGTAAGTGTTAATCAGGTCATCCTGATCCCAAACCTAGTACTCCATTCAATATGATATAATATTAACAACATAAACTTAGTCATAATTTTCTATTCTTGCAGGATTGCAAACTGTGTTTTTTGGTCAATTTTTCTCCAACACTTATATAGTTGAGTTCATCATGTTTATCACATTCATGGTCTCCTCTTCGCTCCACACATTTACTACTGACAACCTAGATTAGAATTAGATTGAAGTTCCACGAAGGCAAAGCTGTGGGCTTATCTAAAACATGTATCTTCCCCAGTGTGTAGCAGAAAATACAGTATGCAGATGTTGAATTTCTTTCATCAAGTAATCTTTTAGTTCTTTGCTTCACTTTGTCTATATAGACACAACTTTTGGTGCTCCAGCCCACATCACAAGCACCACCCAGTAAACTGTGTATGAAAACTGTCACTTGTTTGGGGGAGGAAGGAGGTAAACCAACTTCATCCTTTGACACTATGAGATGCAAAGAGCAGACCTCAGTCTTAAGTGCTGTTTCACATGAATCCAGATTGAGTAAATTCAATGTCATCAAGACCACATTTCCAATTTTGGCAAGTGGAGTCTGGTGACTTCAGCATATCCCCCTACCTGTGTTAATGAAAGGCAAAGCATATTCTCCACCTGTGTGGTGTCAACAGCTACACAATATAAACTCTTTTATATTGAAAAAAAAAAACATCACAGCCCTTGCACCACTTTTCCAAACTCACATAATAAGTAACTAAGTGAGCTGAAGCTTGAGCTTGAGACTTATTTGCCAAAACTCAGCAATTACAACAAATTAAATCTGTTTGCCCCCTTGGATGGTTCCCTAAACATGGAATCCCTTGCCACTTCACCATATATCATTCTGTTAACAGAACTAAGATTAATAATAGTAAAATTATATAAGAAATGATGAGCTTGTTAATTTTAGTAAACCATGGATAAATTTGAATGAAATAATGAAAACAAAATGAGCAGAACCAAGAGAACATTTTATAAAGTAGCAGCAATATTGTTTTAAGAACAATTACGGCAGGGAGGAGACAAGATGGCAGCACAGAAGCAGGAAAACTCCATATGCACCCCCCCCCCCCAAAACCACCCCAAATACCTATAAAATGAGTATAAACAAACTTTAGGTCTACAGAATCCACAAGTGACAGCTGAAGACAGCCCGGCAGGCTGGCAGGAAGGATGTATCTTAGCATGCTGGGAGCCTAGCCCAGTCCCTCCTGAGTCCACAGTTCTAGCCCCAGGGTAGCCCAACCAGCTTGAGCTAGAGGGACATTGTGATAGGGGATCACCAGCAGCTGTGGAGATTTACAGAATTATCAACAGATAAATGCTAAAGACAAAGTGAGAGGTCAGTGCCCTTTGGGAACTGGGGCTCCAGGAACGTGGTCCAACTTCTGTACCCTGGAGGGAGAAGTTGCTGAGGCATGGTGGCCATCACTATGTGGCTGCTTCAGAGCTCCTGGCCTGCAGACTGTAGGGGGTGCAAGCACCCAGGCTGAGGGGTAATCGCTCTTACTTTAACCTTGTTGGATCTGGATTGCTGTCTAGGGTGGAGGTCCTGGGGTGCATGACCAGTGTGACAGAGCAAGTGGAGGCTTCTGAGAAAGCACCCAACTAATAGCTAGAACAGCTGAGAAAACCCCAGCGATTTAAGACAAAGCTGTCCTCTCTGGAAGCAGAGCTGTACTGTGTCAAAAAGTTCAACACTCAAGTAACTGAGTGACAACATGGGCAAGCAAAGGAAGTAAAGCAAGCACATTAGACAAACCTTAGATTCCTTTTTGGGGACAAAAAGGATCAAAGCATGGGAAAGGAGGAAGACAATGAAGTCAGAACTCCTGCACAAAAGCTTCCAAGAAAAATATTAGCTGGTTACAGGACATAGAGGGGCTTAGAAAGGATTTTGAAAGCCAAATAAGAGAAGTGGAGGAAAAATTGGGAAGAGAAATGAGAACAATCCAAGAAAATTATGAAATGAGAGTCAACAACCTGACTGAAGAAAATAACACCTTAAAAAATAGACTAACTCAGATGGCAAAAGAGGCTCAAAAAGGCAATGAAGAGAGAAATGTTTTAAAAAGCTGAATTTGCCAGATGGAAAAAGAATCTCAAAAGCTCAATGAAGAGAATCATTCCCTCTGAATTAGATTGGAGCAAATGGAAGCCAGTGATCTTATGAGAAATCAAGATACTATAAAACAGATTCAAACAAATGAAAAAATAGAAGTCAATGTGAAATATCTCATTGGAAAAACTGCTGACATGGAAAATAGATCCAGGGGAGATCATTTAAAATTTACTGAACTACCTGAAAACCACGATCAAAAAAAGAACCTAGAAAACACCTGACGGTGGAACCTTGAGCAAGTTACTTAACCCCACTTGTTTAGGGGCGGCCAGGTGGCTCAGAGAGTAAAAGCACCGGCTCCAGTGTTGGGATGACCTGGGGATCAAATCTGGGCTCTGATACTTAGCACCAGACCCAGAAATAACTGGCTGTGTAAGCTTGAGCAAGTTACTTAACCCAGATTGCTTAAAAAAAAAAAGAACCTAGAAATCATCCTTCAAGCAATTCTCAAGGAAAATTGCCCTGATGTTTTAGAACCAGAGGGCAAAATAGAGATTTAAAGAATCCACTGATCACCTCCTGAAAAAGATACCCAAAAGAAAACTCCTAGGAATTTAGAGACAGGTTCCAGAATTCCCAGATCAAGGAGAACATATTATAAGCAGCAAAGAAGAAACAATATGAATATTGAGGAAACACATTCAGGATAACACAGGACCTGGCCGCTTCTACAATGAAGGATCGAAGGACTTGGAACATGATATTCTGGAGGTCAAAGGAGCTGGTATTAAATCCAAGATTCACCTACCCAGCAAAACTGAGTGTCGTGTTTCAGGGGAAATATGGTCATTCAATGAAATAGAGAACTTTCAAGCATTCTTGATTAAAAAACAGATTTTAATACAAAATTTGACATTGAGATAATAAAAGGCAAGAGAAGCATGAGAAGGTAAATCAAGAAAAAAAATCATAAGGAACTTATAAAAGCTGAACTAATTTCATTCCCATGTGGAAAAACAACAATTGTAAATTATGGAACATTTCTCAGTATTAGAATAATTGAAGGGAATATAAATAAATATATATATATATATATATACATGCGTGTGTGTGTATACATACATATATATGTCTATATAGGAGGGTATGTGGGCATATGAATACATATGTGAGTTTGTGTATATATGTGTACAGTTATACATAGTCAGAGGGTACAGGATCAAATGAATAGGAAGGGATGATATTTAAAAGGGGAAATTGCAAGGTGATAGGAATATAATGAGAGGAGATCAGGAGAGACAGAATGGGATAAATTATCTCATATACAAGAGGCAAGGGAAAACTGTTACAATGGAGGGGAAGAACAGGAAGGCGAAAGGGAATGAGTCAACCTCACTCTCATTGAATTGTGCTTAGGGAGGGAATGAAATATACACTAAATAGGGTATCTCACCATACAGGAGATTAGGGGGGAAGGTAATGAAAGGCGGGATGATGGAAGGGAGGGCAGGTTGGGGTGGAGGGAAGTTAGAAGCACACACTTTTGAAAAGGGACAGGGTAAAAGTAGAGAACAGAACAAGTGGGGGGAAGGATAAGATGGAGGGAATATAGTCAGTCTTTCACAATATATCCACTATGGAAATGTTTTGCGTAGCTACACATGTACAACCTCTATTGAATTGCTTATCTTCCCAGTAAGGGTGGGTGATGAGGGAGGAATAGAAAGAATGTGGAATTCCCAGTTTTAAAATTAAATGTTTAAAATATATATTATTATTTTTACATGCAACTATGAAATATGATATATAGCTACTAAGGTATAGAGATCCATCTTGACCTACTGGAAAGTCTGAGGGAGTATGGGTGAAAATATAGGAGAAAACAGATTGGGGAAGTGATATACAGTGGGATCACTGTTTTAGGGTGGTGGGTAGGATAAAGAAAGGAAGAAAATTTGTAACTCAAAATCTTGTGGAAATGAATGATGTCAATTAGAAATAAATATAAAATATAATTTAAAGAAAGAACAATTTTGAGGAAGTAATTTTGACTACTATAAATACCGAAATTAACTACAAAGGACATATGAAAGAAGACACTATCTGAATCCAAAGAAAGAACTGATAAATAAAAGTATGTACAGACTGACTTTACATATGAATACATATTTATGTCCAATGGAAGCCATATCTAGAACAAAAAGAAGTGAAGAAAAAAAGAAAAAGACTTTAACTTTATTTTACACTTTAAAGGCTGTATATGATAAATTTGAAGTTTCATGTGCAATCATCTTTTTATTATCTATGTGATGGAAATGCTTATTTTATTACAAAAATAAATTTATTCAATATTTTAACAAAGGTTTATAATATTGGTGACAGTACCATTAATAGCAATGAAAAATTTTTTTCTATGTTTTCCAGTTCTTCAAAGTCCTGCTCAAAAAAAACTCTCTGATTCTGTAGTTTTTTTTTTTTTGCTGTTCATAACTTTAGTGCTTTAATGTTTTTTAATCCCCAGTACCTAGCAGAATGCATTACATATAATAAATGATTAATAAATGCATGTTGATTGATTGTGTTAAAAGTAAAATGAATAGTGAATTAATTTTAAAATTAATAAAACAGATTGCAATGAACAATTATTGATGGAATAATGCAAAATCTAAAAGGAACGATTAATTTTTATAGGGCAATATGTTTTAAAAAATATTTTTCTCAGAATAAAATTATTACATGACCAGTGGAATTCTTTTTTTTAATACTTTATTAACTTTTGATTTACATCATTCGTTTCCACCACATTTTGAGTTACAAATTTTCTCTCTGTTTTTCCCCTATCCACCACCCCAAAATAGCAGTCGCACAGGATATCCTCTCCTCCAATCTGCTCTCTACCATATTTTCTCCCATACACCTTTCGATTTTTCCTGTAGATCTCTATGCCTCAGTGCATGTATATCTTATTTCCCAATTACATGTAAGATGGTATTAATAATAGTATATATATACATATATATATAAATATTTATACATATATGTTTGAATATTTGATTTTAGAACTTTCAATTCCAGATTCATTCCCTTCCTCCCTTGTCACCCACACTTACTGGTAAGATAAACAGTTCAGTATAGGTTGTACGTGTGTCTAATGCAAAACAATAACAAAGTAGATATATTGTAAAAGACTGACTATATTTCCATCCCTCCTATCCCACCTCCCACTTGTTCTATTCTCAACTTTGATCTCGTCCCTTTTCAAAAGTGGGTGCTTCCAACTTCCCTCCCCCTCCAGCCTGCCCTCCCTTCCATCATCCTCCCTCTCATTGCCTTCCCCCTACTCTCCTGTAGGGTGAGATACTATATTTAGTGTGTATTTCACTCCCTCCTCAAGCCAGATTCAATGGGAATAAGGTCGACCCATTCCCTTTTGCCTTCCTATTCTTCTCCTCCATTGTAACAATTTTCCCTTGCCTCTTCTTTATGAGATAGTTTACCCCAATCTGTCTCTCCCCATCTCCTCTCATTATATTCCTCTCACCTCTTAATTTCACCTTTTAAGTATCGTCCCTTCCTGTTAAATTGGTCCTGTGCCCTCTATCTATGTATACCTGTAAACATATATACACACATTCACATATGTATTCATATGCCCATATACCCTCATATATAGACATATATATATATATATATATATATATATATATATATATACACATATTTCTAATCCCTTCAACTACTGAGAAAAGTTTCATAAGTTACAATTATTGTTTTTCCATGTAGGAATGTGAATAGTTCAACTTTTATAAGTTCCTTACGATTTCTTTTCCCTGTTGGCCTTCTCTTGCTTCTTGTATCTGAATGTCAAATTTTCTATTCAACTCTGGGTTTTTCAGCAAGAATGCTTGAAAGTCTTCTATTCCACTGAATGACCATATTTTCCCCTGAAACATGTTACTCAGTTTTGCTGGGTAGGTGATTCTTGGTTTTAATCCCAGCTCCTTTGCCCTCCGGAATATCATATTCCAAGCCCTTCGATCCCTCAGAATAGAAGCTGCCAGATCCTGGATTATCCTGATTGTGTTTCCATAATATTCAAATTGTTTCTTCCTGGCTGCTTGTAATATTCTCTCCTTGATCTGGGAATTTCAGAACCTGGCTATATTATTCCTAGGAGTTTTCTTTTTGGGATCTTTTTCAGGAGGTGATTGGTGGATTCTTTCAACCTCTATTTTGCCCTCTGGTTCTAAAACATCAGGGCAGTTTCCTTTGAGAACTTCCTAGAGGATGATTTCTAGGTTCTTACTTTGGTCATGGCTTTCACGTATTTCAATAATTTTTAAATTATCTCTCCTGGATCTATTTTCCAGGTCAGTGGTTTTTCCCATGAGATACTTCACATTGCCTTCTATTCTTTCATTTGTTTGGATCTGTTTAACAGCATCTTGATTTCTCATAAAGTCATTAGCTTCCATTTGCTCCAATCTAATTCTGAAGCAATAATTCTCCTCATTGAGCTTTTGAGATTATTTTTCCATCTGGCAAAATCAGATTTTTAAGGCATTCTTCTCCTCATTGCCTTTTTGAGCCCCTTTTGCCATTTGAGTCAGTCTGTTTTTTAAGGTATTATTTTCCTCAGTCAGGCTGTTGACTCTCATTTTGTAAATTTCTTGCATTGTTACCATTTTTCTTCCCAATTTTTCCTCCACTTCTCTTATCTTCTTCTTAAGGTTCTCTATGGCCTATAACCAGCTTGTATTTTCCTTTGAAGCTTTTGGTGCAGGAGTTCTGACTTCACCATTTTCCTCCTGTTCCATGCTTTGCTCCTTTTTGTCCCCAAAATAGGAGTGTAATTTTGGAATCTTCTGTCTGCTTTGTTTCCTTTGCCTGCTCATTTTCCCACTCAATTACTTGACCCCCTGGGCTTTTTGCCACAGTAATTCTCTGCCACCAGACAGGGGAGCTTTTGTCCCAAATGCTGGGGTTTTCTCAGCTATCAGAGGCATTAGACCGGTGCCCTCTCTGAGGTCACCACATGCTCTGGCAAGGTGGACACACACCCCAGGACCTCCACCCTAGACCTCAATCCAGATCCAAGCAGGTTAAAGCAAGAGTGATTACCCTTCAGACTGGTGCTTGGTCCCCCTACACTCTGCAGGCCAGGAGCTGAACCTGCCAGGTTGCACTGGCTGGCTCTGCCTCAGTGGCTTCTCACCCCGGGGTTAAAAGCCATGCACTGCCACTTACTGGTCCCAAAATCCAGACTGCACTGATCTCTCACTTTGTCCTTCGCATCTTTGTGTTGATAAATCTGGAAATGGCCACATCTATTGCTGATCTGGAGTCCCACAGGTGCAGCAGCTGGTCAGGCCTGCCCTGGGGCTAAAGCCTCATTGTGGGGCTGAGCTTGGCTCCCAGAGCTCTGTGCTGGCAGATATATGCCGGCCTGCTGGGCTGTCCTCAGTGGGAGGTTAGCTTCTTTGTGTCATTTTGTGGTTTCTGCAGCTCCAAAGTTGTTTAGAGTCCCCTTTTTACATTGATTGGGGAAGGTGGAAGCCGGAGCTGCGGGAATGTTGTGCTTCTACTCCACCATCTTGGCCAGTAGTGGAATTCTTTTAACTGCATTTATCATATGGAAAAACTGAGGCTTAAAGAAATTAGGTTACTTGCCTTAGTCATGTTTCTGGAAAATGTTAGTGCCTAGACTTAAATGCCTCTGAGTCCAGTGCCCTGTTTAAGGCAATTTGAGTCTTTTATATTAATCTATGTCATAGATTCCCTATATGACAATTTTTTCTTAGAATTTTAATTTTCATTTGGCAAAAAAGGAGAATCTTAGTTCTCATCCCCAAAGGTATTTGAGGATTCATGAAGGAGTTCTTTACGGATCTCTGAAGACTACTAACACCATTAGGGAAGATATATGTAAAGTGATTTAAGAGAAGAATGAAAAATACAGGAAAATTTTTGGAATTCATCATTTCACCTTAGGCATGCAGCAGAAAAAATCAAATTTTCAGGTAGCCATGGGGCTACCACCAGCACATATGCAGATATGAAAAATGAGCCAGCATAGTATAGTGCAAAGAATATTATACTTAGAATTGGGATTCTGGATTTGAACTCTACTACTCTATAAGCTTTGCAAATCTTCAGTAAAATGTGTGATTCTGGGAAAACTGGATTGCTATTTATTTCCACATCTTTAAAATGAGAAATTTAGGCCCAGGTGATATAAATTTAAATCCTACAATTTAAGGCATCCAAATCAATAGGTATAGATTTGCTTCTATAAGACAGAATGGTGTAGTAGTAGGAGTAATATTAAATTTAGGAGTCTGAAGAGCTGCTCTGGTGTTTCCTAGCTATGTGACTATGTGACTATGGTAAGTCATTCCCCTCCTCTGATTGGCAGTTTGCCCATTCACAAAATATGAAGGAGAATACTCATCTTACTGTGAGAAAAGCTTTTTTTTGTAAATGATTAAGTTCTAGAGGACCATAAACTATTGCTATTAAGGGGACAAGAAATGATCTTTCTCTTGAGTTTTTGTTACAGTTCCCTGTGCTATTCATTTGATAGTTATAAGAAGGCTGTTAGCAGCAGGGGCAGAGGATGAGTGACTATCAGTTGTAATATGTTAATACACAAGATTTATTTATTTATTTCTGTTTTTTGGAGGGGAGAAGGTAGAGCAATTGGGTTTAAGTGACTTGCCCAAGGTCACATGGCTAGTAAGTGTTAAGTAGCTGAGCCAAATTTGAACTCAGTTCCTCCTGACTCCAGGGCCGGTGCTCTATTCACTGCACCACCTATCCTCCCCACAACATTTATTTATAACATTATTAATATCAGCACTATTATCATGAACAATAGTTCACATTTACATAGTACCTTAGGCTTTGCAAAGGTTTTTACTTCCATCATTACAAAATGTTTAATAGTACTATAATTGTCCTTTTGAAAACTTTGATTTTTTTTTTCCTTCTGAGTATCAAGTTTTAGAACAGACCATGATAACCTGGAGAATGTCCAGAGGATGGCACCCAACGTGATAAAGGTCCTCAAGGCTCCACCATGGGAAGATGAATTGAAGAAACTGAGGATGTATATAGCCTGAGGTAGAAAAAGCTACAGGGATTTGTAATAGATGTTTTGAAATACTTGAAAGGATTCCATGTGGATTTAATTAAATTTGTCTTTGTGCTTGGGGGCAGAATTAAAAGCAATGGGTCAAAGATGTAAAGAGGCAAGTATAGGCTTGGTATCAGGAGAAACTTCCTGACATTTAGAACTATCAAAAAATGTTGTGGGTTTCCTTGTAAAACAGTAGAATCCTCTGTGGAGTCATATGGGTGCAGATAAGTCTTCAAAGCAAAGTCAGGAACACAACTGGCACAACTTCTATGCTGTGATACATCCTACCTACAATCTCTTGAAGACATCTTTCATGTGCTCCCTGAGTTTGCTCCCTTGAAGCCTAAACATCCTTAGCTCCTTCAATCTGTTTTCTTATGGCTTCTGCTAAAATTCCTTCACTGCTAATGTTGCTCTGCTTTTGGATTTCTCCACCTTATTAACATCCTTCCTAAAATGTTGCACCCATAATTGAACAGAATATTCTAGATTCAGTGGGACCTGGGCACATTGCAGTATAATATCACATCCCTATTATTGAACACTAAGCCTTTAGAACATAAGGTCCATATCAACTCTCATGGCTGCTGTATCAGATTTTTTTTTACTTATATAGAACCTAATGTTTCTTATATAGCATGGATATTTTGTTATCTACCCTTCTCCTATCTTTCTTTTCCCCACTATAGACAGTAACATTCCAGACTCAGACCTTCACAGAAAGGGAGAACCTATATACCTTCATTCTACCCACAATAGCTATGATTGGCCAAACTAAAGCTTCCTTCTCTGGCCATCACTCCCTTTATGTGTTGTGCCTCTTTATTACAATATAAGTTCTTTTAGGGCAGGGACTATATTGTTAATATACGTGTGTATGTGTGTATATTATACATATGTATACACACATATACATATCTGTGTACAGGGAGGTTATATATGTATACATAGAACATCAACACAGGTACAAACATGCAGATATGCATGTGTGTATGTGTGAATATATGGACAGACAGATAGAAAGACAGACAGACTGATAGATAGATAGATAGATAGATAGATAGATAGATAGATAGATAGATATGCAACTTTTGACTAGACATCTACGATCTACCAGATATTTTGGTAGGTATTGGGAATACACACATGTATACATGTATGCATACATATGTATATATATATATATATATTACTAGTAAGTACCATAATGTCTAGTATACAGTAGATATCTAGCCAGTATTTGCTCATTTATTTATTGGTTCATTGATATATTCACTAAAGTCTCAGATTATTTTTTTCATATACTATGTTATCTACCCATTGGTACTAGATGTTATACTTAGGAAAACTTTTTAAAACTCAAGTGTAAGGCTTCAGATTTATTCTCATTAAATTTCATCTTATTAGACTTGGCTCACTATTCTAATCCATTGAGATCTCTTTTTTGTATCTTGATACTTATCCAATATATTCAGATTGGATTTGTGTGACATCTATGACTTTGTCCAAGCTATTTTAATTATAAAAAAAAGGTTAAGTAGCACAGGATCAAGTTCTCTGCTAAGCATGAATGTATCCTTCAAAAACGACATGGAATCATTTATAATTACTTTGAGATCGAGTCATTCAACCAGTTTCAAATTAACCTAATTATAGTATTATCTAGCCTAGATCTTCATATTTTTTTTTCACCAGCTAGCATGAAAGACTTTTTTTCTGCTCTTGCTTCTATCATCTCTACTTTATATATACACACATATACAGATATATACATATATACACATATACATGCATATGTATTTAACACACATTTATATATGTTTTGTGTGTACATGCATATACATGCATACACGTGCATATGTATGTGTGTACATGCATAATACATATATCTATATGTAAGTGTATATTTATATATTGGTAGATAAGTTCCCTGGGCATTTATATTGGTTCTCTAGGTGCTCATAATTTCATTCTTCTCTGAAATTATTTTACTTTGTGCCTTGAGAATTTCATTCTTCAGAGCTTCCATCTAACAATGACCTCTTTGCTGTTTCTCATACAAGTCATGCCATCTCCCGACTTCATACATTTTCACTGGCTATCTGCCAATGTCTGGAATTATCTCCCTTTTCATCTTTGCCTCTTGACTTCCATGATTTCCTTAAAATCCCAGCTAACATCCCACCTTCAAAAATAAGCCTTTCCAGATCCCATTTTATGCTGGTGCCTCTGTAGATTATCTCCAATTTAAACTTAATATGTCTCAGTTGTTTTCATATTATCTTCTCCATTAGGCTGTGAGTTCCTTAAGAGCAGGGACTTTTATTTGCTTTTTTTCCTCCTGTACTCAGAACTTAGTCTATTTACTGGTCCATAGTAGCAGCTTAAAATCTTCTTGTTGATTAGCCAAATTTTCTCAATAGAATAGTGGTTCATGTTATCCTACCTGTCTAGTCACCAAAGCCTTTGAAATCTTTTTTTCCCCTAAACCAGAGTGGATTTCAAAGTAGGGAAGGGGAAGCAGAAGGGAAGGGAAGGAAAAGGGAAGGGAAAGGGATGGAAAAGATGAAATGTATTGCCTACTATGTGACAGACACCGTGATAAGTGTTTTTTTTTCAAATATTGTCTCATTTGATCCTCTCAACCACCCTGTCATATAGGTACTATCATCATCTTCATTTTACAACTGAGGAAAATTAGGCAGGTTGGGCTATCCAGAGTCACAAAAATAGTCAGTATCTGAAGTTGGGCACATAGTGCTTATTGATTTTTTTTCTCTTTAATATTTAATGTCTGTTAGGCTATTGCTTAGGTAAATAAAATGATTTCTCTTTGTGATGGAATAAAAATATATGAAATGTAAGCAGCACCAGATGTTAAATAACTCGCCCAGATTTACATAAGCAACAAATATAGAGCTGAACAAGTCATTAACCTGTGGATTAAGTAATGTTTTTCAGATTTCCCTGCACCTATCTGCAATATTGTTGTGGTGTACCTTAGGTTATAAATAGACAAAGTGCTATATGAAGCCATTGGCTTGTAAGACCTTTCCCCAAATTTGTTATGATCATAATATTAACACATAATAAAAGGATTTATGACTTTAGTTGATTTCATGCAGTCTCAAAGTTTTCCCACTTTATTGGTCAGCACTATTGGTACCAATACATTCTACCAGGTAAAGAGTGATATTTCTAATTAGTTCCAGTAAATCTAGCCTTCTCAAAGTACTAAAACTCAAAGTAACCCCCTTTATCCATTTTGTCAGCATGATGGTTCAAAGTAGACCAGCCTGTTACTCTCTACTATCTTAGCTATTTGATTCCTGGGAAGTTTTATTGCAATGACCAGAACTTAACTGATCAAACTTAAACAAATTTTTAACAAACTGATCAAACAGTGCTAACATGAAAGCCTAATTCTTCAGCCTTTAAGAGTTATTTTCCAGGCTTTCACAACTACCACATTGGTCCTAAACCACACAGGTTTAATCTAAATAGCATGTTGCTCAGTAATTTGCTTCTTTGACATTGGACCCCATACCTCAGGTACTTTGAAAAGGTATTTCTTCTAATTCCTTCTGTCTTGTTCTTCAAATTAGTAGAAGCCATAGTAATAATAATAGTAAGTAGTGTTGTCCAACTCTGTAGTGTAATTAATGATATGACAAATTTACAGGCTTTGCAAGTTGTTGGGAACACTGGGAGATTAAGTAACTTATCCAGTCCTACAACTAACTATTTGTGTGATCTTGGGTAAATCACTTAATTTCTGGCTCTCAATTTTCTCCTATTTAAAATAATGGAATGGGATGATATGATCTGTAAGGTTTTTTCCACTTATTAATAGATTATAAATTAGCATGTGTCAGAGTGTTTGAACCTATATGTGTATGAGTGTACATTTGAGGATTGTTTATATTTGTATGTACATGTATATATACTTGCTCACATTAATATATGTGTAATACAAGTATAAAATAATTTTTATTACCTTGCCAGAAAACTTAGAATAAATCTCAGTTTTTAAGTAAAAGTCTTTATTATTTATGGCTTCAGTACTTGCTTTGACTGAAATTCGTTTTTTCCCACCCTTGGTTTGTCAGCATCAACAGTTCTTGAATTTGTCTCTTCTAATTTGACTGCTGGGGAGCATCCAAAGCCTGGATCCTTGATAAAAATCCCAGGCAGGGAAGTTTAAGTACAGTTTAAGTACTTGCCATGGAGCAGAAGTTCACCAGACCTTCCTGAGGGGATGATAACAAAAGTACCACTTGTGGCTCAATAAAGACAATTTTAATTAATAGGAAAACATAATCAAGCCCAGGTACTGAGTATTGCTCTCTGTGTTTCCATGCCAAATCTGTCTGTTCCATTGGCCCAGTGAACGACAATTATCTTCTCCAAGTTAATGAAACAAACACTGGCCGTCTGTGACCACAATGTCCCACAGGTTCACAGTTTGAAGGGGCCCATTATTAGTAATCACATCAAGCTTCTGATGAGCAGAAGCCTCCTTAGTTTATGCTCCTGTGATCGCATTTCATCTCTCCCTCAATGAAAAAAAATAGTAAAGCAAAAAATAAAACCTGGCTTCTATTTCAAAGAGCATAAGGCTTGGGGTCTAGTAACCAACTAGCCATGTGAACTGAAGAAAATAGTTTCCCTTTTCTGTGATTCAGTGTACTGTTCTGTCTAATTTGTATGATAACGTTGGCTATAACTCCCTCTGAAAGCTGCTGTGAGGATGGAATAAGATAATATAGGAATGGGACATAGTGAAATAAAAACTGGATGGGATGTACAGAGGTATAGGTTTCAAAATCTACTGCCTTTTCTTTTTGCTGTGTGACTTGATAGAAGTCACTTAATCACATGCACCAATAGTTTGATCTCATATAAAGTAGGTATATTTTGACTGTCTATTTCATGGAGTTAAGATCAAATGAGGTAATGTATTTGAATTGTTTCCTAATTGTAAGTACTATCAATGTGGCCTAATATACTAGTATAAAATATTTAATTGGGTCTGTGATCTAATCCATTTTGATGCAAATCACAGTCCATACCTATATGCTCATTCTGTGATATCCTTATTGTGGTCCCCAAATGGGATATGTCCAAAGCACTGAAGGCCTTCCTTCTTTTTCCCCTGAAGTAAAAATGTAAATGGTACATTTGGGCTGTCTATCCTTTATCCTTCATCCTTGTCATATTTCCAACCTACCATTTTTAATGATTCCTTAATGATATCCTTTATTTCTCTTCTTTGCTGCCTCCTTACTCCCCTTATCCACCTTTTCCTTCACCCTTTCTGCAATATTCATCTTTACTTTTTCAGATGATGATGTTCCTTTATTGTAGCCATTCAGCAAAGGGAGACCTTTAGTATTCAAAAGATAGGCTGTTGTTTCTAATAGAATTTTGGAATTATTAAAGCAGCTTTGTGATTTTTAAAACACAATCCAGCTTTCCTTTCTACTCCTATATGATTTTGTATCTGACTTGCCTATTTATCCTGAGGGCTAGAGAGGGTTAGACACTTCACTAAAGTTGCTGGTTGAGTAAGTTGCAGGGCTATGATAAGCTAGGTAGATGTTTTTCAACATGGAGATAAGTGGATGTTGGAGCCCTTTAAATGAGGGCACACAACTGGTACTAATTACCTCAAATACAGTTGTTATTAATGAATTTGGAAGCACATAGAATCTGAATTTAGTACAGTCTAATTTAGTTGGTTAATGTTTCTTTGGAGCATTTTTATTTTTACTTTTTTTTTCAAATTGTTTCCACCTCTTTTCATTTCATTTCAAAGATATTAAAATCATATTTTGCGTATAAAATTGTTACAGGCATTGGGGATGATACAATAGTCAAATAAAATAGACAGCCTCTCCCTTCCCAAAGTTTATAGAATATTAATGACAGTAATTTAGTCTAACTACAGCATATATTCAGTACCTACTATGTAGCAGACACTGCAAAGTGCTGGGGATAGGATATACAGAATTTGAGTGAGTATGTTCCAAGATACAATATAATAGTATTCATAAGAATTAAAAACTTACACTTTGAAGTAGAAAATTTATGACTTCACTTACAGCTTTGATAATCTGAATTCTTATCAGAACCAAAGCAATCAAAGAATTTAGAACTAGAAGGAGCCTTAATAATATAAAAAAGTACATATTTATAGGGAACATTAGGGTCCCAAAAGTTTAATTTACTTGGCTAAGGTAACACAGAAAATAATGGAACCAGAACTCAAACCAAGTATATTAATCCTTTTAAAAACTTTAAAATCTCCAGAGACATTTATGGGAATTTTGCTTTAGTTTTAGTTTTTGCTTTGCTTTTTTTTTTCTCTAAAAGGACCATTGATAAACTTATTTTTGCTCAAACTAGCTATAGGCCTTAGATAGATTTTGGTCCAAAGTTCAAATATCTACTAAGAACTATATAAAAGAATTGTTGGGAGATATTCATCATCTAGTCATTGAATCACAAGTTTTCAGAGATGGGAGGGTCCTTACCTGCTATATAATACATACCAGAAAAAAAATAATCTCCTCAATTCAATAAGTGACCCTAAGGTCTCTGTCTTAAAAGTTCCAGTAAGAAGGAATCTGCTGTTTTCTGAAGCAGTTCATTCCACTTTGGGACAGCTTGATCATGGATTTTACCACACTTATACTAAGTTTAAATCTACTTTTGCAAATTTTCCTCCTTCTTTTCCTGTCTTGCCATCTAGAGCCAAATTAAAAAGAAAATTTTGATTTCTCTTCCTTGTGACAGCTCTTCAAATTCTTGAAGACCATCATCTTGTTTTCTCTTCCTGGATTGTTAAGCATTTCCTTTGCCTTCAATTGAGCCTCATATGATTTGACTGAAGATCCTTCCCCATCCTGGTTACTCTCCAGCATTTCAATATCCTTCCCAAAATGTGGCATCCAGAACTTAGATATATTTTGCCAGATTCGATACTCTAAGCATGCCTTAAACCCCCTCATTTTACAGAGTAGAAAACTGAGGCTCAGAAAGGGTAAAGGAATTACCCAAGGTCACAATTGATTCATAAGAGAGCTGGGGTTTGAAACTAGGACTTTTAATCTAGTGGTCCTTTCACTAGAACAAATCTGCCCCATTTGCCCCTTGTCACATTTCACAGGTTTTCTCACCAGACACATTCTGTACTTTGCACAATAATTATTATTTCTGAACTATTGATTTTGTGGAATGGATTACAAAAGTAAAAGGCCATTTCTCAGAGAAGTCAGCTTGCTTTAGAGTGAAATGCTCTCTTCAATTCTAATGATTTCCAGCTATTTTTATGTACAGTAGTTAGTTTCCAGACTGATGAGGAGGAGTCTCCCTGGTACAGATGGGGAAAGCTTATTATGCTAATAGTGTTCTGGATTGTTAGCAGAGATTATTAGAGAGAGATGTTAGAAATGCCTCCAGTGGAATTGAGTAGGTGACAAGGTAAAAGGAAAAGATAAATGACAGTGGTGGGTAGGTAGTAGATCAGGCTAAAGACGCCAAGCAGAGGCAAAGAGAATAAAAGAATTTCATTTCTTGTAAGGAACCATTTCATAGAGGTCCATCTGTATGTACTGTAATGCAATAATCTATAATGAAGTCATGGTCTGCTTCCTCTCTGGGGCATAGAGGAGAACTCGAATCCCTGAAGGCTGTTTCAGTAGGGTACCACAAACTGGAAAGTCTTGGATTAGACACACAGTGTCAGACTGTCTGTCTTTTATCTGAAGCTAAATGTGGAGATTCTTGGTCCCAGAGTGTTGGTTGATCAATTGTTGAAGACTGCTTTGTACACAGTGCCTCATAATGGTTACCTGCTAAGAAATGGAAAGGCTACATACTGCAATGCTGATGAGAGAATACTCACCAATAAAATCACAGACATTTAAAACTAGGTGGCTGTGTGCTGGGTCTAGAATCAGGAAGAGTTGAGCTCAAATCCTGCCTCATACACGATTTATTCATCTTTGTGTAAATCACTTAACCTTAATTTGCCTCAATCAGCTGGAGAAGGAAATAGCAAACCACTCCAGTATCTTTGTCAACACAGCTCCATGGGCAATATGACCCCACAGTATGGGTCATGAAGACCTGGACACAACTGAAGAACTGATCAATTACAGCAACAACATAACCTACGAAGTGTAGCAGAAAGTTGGAAAAAAGCTGTGAAGTAGCAGGTATCGGGACTCCTGAGTTCTAGTGTGACTGCCACTAATGAACTGTGTTATTCAGGGCTTGTCACTTGACTTCTCTTTCTTAACATATGATGACGCTATTGAATTACACCAGGATTTCTTCCTTTTTTTTTTTTACAGCTGGGACCCCTTTAGCAGTACAATACATCCTATGAACCATTTCTTAGAGTAATATTTTTAAATGAGAAAGATCAACATATATGAAGGAATTCAAGTATAATGAAATACAAATATTGGAATTTGGGGGGGGGGCAAGCAAATAAGTTTACAGGCCTCAGGTTAAGAATCCCTGATCTATCCCCTTTCTAATCTTTCCAACTTTAACAGTCCATACAAAAGGAAGAAAATAATTTGGCTGCAAACTCCTGAGTCAATATAAGGAGATCAGATGAAAATAATATAATGACCTGGAGAAAGCCTAGTGGGGTGTTTGCAAGGAAACCAGAGCACATGAAGACAAAGAACCCATGGAAAACCTAGGCCCTAAAGTTTAACATTATTAAAATATTTTGGCCAATATCTGTATCATGTATGGTCAAGAATGTATTTTTTCCCCTCTGAGCCTAAGCAAAAGTGCTATCTATCATATATGAATCTTTCATCAGACAAGAAAATGCAAGCACCTGATTCAGGTGGGCTGGCTGCTTCAGCTATCCTGTCTCATCTCATGCCTTTCTCCAAACAACAGTGTCCTCTTCGAGATGTCAATGTCAATGTCAATGTCGACTGTAGACTGTCTTTTTCAGTTGGAAAACAGAACTTGGTCTGCATTCAATGTCTGTGTACTAAAGAACTTACTAAAGAGCCTTTTGGTATGGAAGTTTTATAAATGAAACTAATACTAACTCATTTTATGTGATATTTTAAAGATTAAAAAGAACTCTTTTCATAATAGTTTCATGAGGGACACAATGTAAGCATTATTATTATTTTGTACCTGAGGAATCTGAGAATGGGGAGATTGAGATACATGCATAGGTTCACAAAATTATTGAGGAAGGGTCATGATGAGTCCAGATTTCTCCTAACTCCACATCCCACAATATATCCATTATACCAAGATGGTTCTGGTTATCAAGGCCCAAATATAGAATGATCTTGATTCCAAAAAATTCATCTTTTCTTTGAAATGCATATATGAACATAGAACCACATTTGGTATATACACATATAGATAAACACATATAAAATGATTTTGATGATTATGAAAATAAAAATACCAGCTGATTCATAGTATTTAATGTTTTAGAAATAATTTTATGTATATTATTTAATTCAAACTTCATTATAAACCTGTGATATACTTGCTATTTTTATCTTTATATTATGCATGAGGAAATGAAAAGAGAGATTAGATGACCTGCCCTTAAAGTATATGAGGAAGGATTTAGAGTTGGGTCTTCCTTATTCAAAGCACAAAACACAATACCACTTAACTATATGCACATGTGCATACTATATGCATGTGTTTGTTTGCATAAAATAAAAATCTACTTATTATGAAAGATGAATGCTAGGGTGTATAAGAGATGTTTGTGTAAGAAAGATTGAGATCAGGGCATAGTCAAGATGGCGGAGTAGAAGCAGGACCTCCCAGCTGCTCTGGCTTCCACTTTCCCCAATCCATGTAAAAAGGGGGACTCTAAACAAATTTTGGAGCTGCAGAACCCACAAAATGACACAGAGAACCTAACCTCCAACTGAGAACAGCATGGCAGGCCAGCAGAAATCGGCCATTACAGGGCTCGGGGAGCCAAGCCCAGCCCCAAGCCGAAGCTTGAGCCCCAGGGCAGGCCTGACCAGCCACCAGCCTTAGGGACTCCAGATCAGCAGCAGCTGTGGCTGTTTCCAAATTTATCAACACATAGATGTGAAGGACAAAGTGAGAGGTCCGTGCATTCTGGACTTTGGGACCCAGTAAGTGGGAATGCGTGGCTTTTGCCCCCAGGGAGGGGGGAAGCTGCTGAGATGCCAGCACAGCCAGCCAGCACCACGTGGCAGCTTCAGCTCCTGGTCTGAAGAGTGTAGGGAAACCAAGCACTAGTCTGAGGGGTAATGGCTCTTGCTTTAACTTGCTTGGATCTGGATTGCAGTCTAGGGTAGAGGTAAGGAGTGTATCCTATGTTCCAACATATATTGTAACATTTAAAATAAAAAAATCAACATTTAAGTCCTAAGTCTTGCAACTTATAGCTATTACCTTGTAAAAAAAACACTCATCTTCTCTGAAGCTCATTTCCCCCTATATGTCAAAAGGGAATGAGATCTAAAAATGACACATAAAATTGTTTGGCTTAAATTTATTTTATGTGAATTGAATATGCCATTAAAAGTGGCCTATGAAAAGAAAATTAAAATGTTAAAATTAAAATATAAATAGATATAGAAACACAAACATATATATGCACTCACATATTTATAATATATTATATGCAGTAAATAGATGTATTACATATAATATATTATCACATAGGTTTATTATGCATATTAGAAATGACACATTCATTATATATGTCTATTATGTATTCATATTGTACCATTCTCTAAGTTATTAAGAAGGTACAAATCTGCATTGGTAGAAAGGTATGCTATCTCAGAGTTGTATGTGACAATGAAATTATAGTTTAAGTCCCCCTATCTTTATTCCTTTTCCTGGCCCTTCTACTTTCTTGTCATATCTCCTCCTTTGCAAAAATAAAAGTGTTGGAGATAATGACTTTCAATACCTTTACCAGGTTTTTATACCATATCATTTGGTATAACTTTAGAGCAAATATATGGTACTTCTTTATTACATACAAACATACATACATGCGTACATAGTACATACATACATAGTGTTCCGCACACATATATACATGCATACATATACATACGTATATAAAGTTGTAAACCTGAGTGACTGGAAAGAAAGTAGTGGCTTTGGAAGATGCATGTGTGTATATACGTGTATATGTATATTTTGGAGCTAAAGGACTTATGTTTAGGTACAACTACTCTATCTATCTGTCTGTCTATTTATCTATCTATCTATCTATCTATCTATCTATCTATCTATCTATCTATCTATCTATGTTTACCTTGATAGGCTATAAGCTGCTTTAGGGAACAGATTATTTCATTTTTGTCTTTATGTTCCCATTACCCAGGACAGATCCTGACATATAGTGGTAAGTTAATAAATGTTTATTTATTGACTTATATAGCTCTAAGAACTTTTGGAAGCAAGAACATATATTAGAACCAGAAGAGACCTTAAGACATAGAACTTCTGATGCAAACATGTGAAAGAATCTTAAGCAGTTATTTAATCAAACACCTTCATTTTAAAGATGAAGAAATGGAGACTGAAAGGAAGTGAATTGCATAATGCCAAAAAGTGATTAAGCTGAAGAGAACTTACAATGAAAAGGGATCTATGCTGTCAATTAATTGTCTTAGTTTTCTTTCTGGCTCTTTCCCTTATTAAATGGGTTTTCTGGGAAAGTAACTTACAATCTTTGGGCCCCAGTTTGCTCAGGTAAGGAAAAGAGGAGGTGGATGTACAAAGAGTACTGATATAGGAGTGTGAAATCCTCAGTCACAGCCCTGGCTCTGCCAACAGTAAACAAACATTTATTAAAAACTTATTATATGCCAGGTACCATACTCAATGCAGATTTTAAAAGAAAGATAGGCCAATCCATTATGGTACCAGAGGCAAATTTCTTCTTTCTGGGCCTCAATTTTCTTATTTGTAAGAGGGAGGGATTGGCCTGGCTCACATTCTGACATTCTATGGCTCTAGGATATTCAGTTGGTGGAACTATATAAAAAGATCCTTTAAATAAGCATCAAGTAATATTGGAATAGAAATGCAAATATGATGACAGAAATTGAATGACTTGTCCAAACTAAATGTCAGAACAAAATTTTGTAACACTTCCACATTTTTCTCTTGCCTGTTTTGTACATTACACATAACAGAAGAATGCACATGGGTTGACGAGTGTGGGGTGAAGGATGGATAGGATATACATACTCTGAAAGCCATAAGCTAATTGGTGGATCCAAGGCTTTGAGTGGAAATGGGGTATATTTTGTGAGACTAAGGTAAACAGAAATTCTTTCCCCCAAATATTGGCTTCCACAAATGTGAGTTCACACACCTAGACCTACAGGTTGATCATAAGGAAAGTGTGGTCCTCTGAAATTACCTACAGCCTGATCAGTATTTCTACAGGAGTCATTTTCCCTCCCAGGGAGATGGTTTGATCTTAGAAAAGAACTAAGGGAGTTAGGTTTTAATTTTTGTGTTTTTTTCCTTAAAATAAAATTTTGATTCTACTGGATGAAGTCAGTCAGTGCATATTATCTTTCACATGGGCATGAGCAAGGGCAGAGATTCATGTCCAAGGATAATGTGCTTCATTGTTTGAATGATTCAGGGGCTGGAAGCTAAATATATGATCTCTTGTTTGGAAGGCATTTTTTTTTGGTGGTGGGGGTAGGGTTGTTCTTTTGTTTGAGGAAGTTCATGACTAAACAAGGAGGTGAAATAGAGGCCATTTCTCTCTTCCTCCTTTCCCCTCTCACCATGGCACCTCCTCACCCTCCCCCAAACCCTATTCCTCCCAAATTTGCCAAAAGGTCAGAAAGAGGCTTCATCTCTCATGTTTAATCAGCTGATGGAAAGTGGAAGATGGCCCAGGCTTGTGGCTTCTCTATTTTAGGCAGAAATTGTAATGAAAGTATCATGCTATAACGTTTAACTTCCTGAAATATGAAGCTGGTTGCCAGAAGGAAGTCAGATGAAACAACTGAAGTTCTACTGTATCCTTTGTACACCTTGGCTTACTGCAGCGGCTTCCTTCAGGATAGGTGGGCTCCTGTGACAGATTACATTGAGAAAATAGCTCAGCTAAGATCCAGAGTTGAAGGAAGCACATAAGTACATAAACTCATAAAAGTTATAGTGGAAAGAAAATACACAGATTTGGGAAGTAAGAAAACTGCCTTTGAATTCTAGTTTTAACAATATTTACTATCTAGAGTGACCTTAGACAAATCACACACCCCTATTGAGGTCTCAGTCAATTGATTTTTTTTGAAGTTGTGTGCATGGTACCCATGTAGTTATGTGTATGTCCCCATAAGTTGGTTAAATTTATTTTCTGGGAAGATGTAAATAGGTGTCTTAGAAATCTTACCCACTCCTCTCCAAGGGAGACTAACTCTTCCTTGGAGAGGAATTGGAGAAGGTGTCACGAGGACACTGTGCCCATTTCATAAAGGGGTTCCAAACTAGAATTTTATCTATTTCTTCCTTCCCTTAAAATGTTGGTTTAGAGGAAATTATTTTTAATTCAAGCAATTTTCTTGCTACCTACCTGTGAAAAGGAATATCTCAAATTTATACCTAGAATCTTGACCACTTTCTATCAAATGCAAATTACATAAAGGACTATCACAAATAGCAAATAGCAATTAAACAATTTATCTAAAGCAAATTGCAAACAGAAATCAGAAAAGTTATGCAGATTAGAAGTGTCTGATGAATGACACTTGAATAAGTGTTTTCCCATGAGTTTTCCCATGGAGAGGGAGACAGTTCAAATCAAGTAAGGAATAGTTTCCAAACTCACCCAAGGAGAAATTCCTAAAATTTTATAAGGAGTCAACCTGAAACTCAAGGACATGCTGTGGTGTCAGCTCTTCAAAATAATTGCCCCCCCCCAATCTTTTCTCTATTTCTTCCCAAATTTCCCCTAAAAGAGGGCCTAGAACCATTTTTACCCATTTCAGTTCAAGATAGAAAGGTTTTCTTCCCTCAAACTTAGACAGCTGTTAGTATAGTAGATACAACAATAGAACTTGAGTCAGGAAGATCTGAGTTCAAATCTCTCCTCAACCATTTACTAAGTGACCTTGGGTGTCATTCAACCTCCATTTGCCTCATTTCCTTCAACTGTAAAATAGGAATAATAGTTGTTTTATTGTAGCAAATTAATAGCAGTAATAGCAGAGGATAAAATAGGATTATATCTATAAATGTCCTAGGACTGGGCATTGACTCATTCTTCCCACCAATGCAGAGAGTCTTCTCTAGATTCTCTAACTCACCAGGCTTGAACAGAGGTTTACATCTGTAACTTGGACTTGAAGTTATCAAAATTTCCTTCCAGCTGTAAAATCTACAATTCCATGTTGGATATATGTTCTTGGGTAAATTATTCTCTTCTGTCTTCTTGTCTATAAAATGATAGAGTTGGACAGGGTAATTGCAAAAGTCCTTAATAATTTTACCTTGCTGAGTCTATGAATCAAGGGATCTCAATTAAAAAAAAACTTGAATGATGATAACTTTTGTTGAATATTTGTGTTTGGGAATTGTGATCAATAATTATTGGTGATGATGTTGATAATGATAGTGATGATGATATGTAAGAAAATGCTTCTTCCAGCAATTAAGGTTAAGCCCCCTGCCTGCCTTTATTTGATGATTTCAAGAATGTTTTCTGAACAAAAAAGGGCATCATGAGGGCATCATATTGATATCAAGTTAGTAATGTTTTTCCATTTTGTGCTAGTCCTTAGGAGACAGAAATACAGCTCTTCTTCACCATGGTAGGTCCTTCTGGACTTTGTGGCATATTCACATAGTCTGTGATCCCACAGTCACTTCCATGTCCAATGAGGCATAAAACTCAGGTTTAATGGAGAAATAACAATATTGATGATATTAAGGAGAACAGGGTGTTAACACTTTTACTTTCATTGATGCAGAGAACTTCTAGATGTTGGAAAGTCCCTTCACTGAGATCAACAATTATTTTATCTTATGGTCTTTGCAAGTAGCCTGGAGACACGAAAGATAAAAAGGCTTACCCATAGTCACAGTTACGTGTCATAGACACAGGAACTGAATTCAGTTTATTTATACTAAAACTGGTCCTTCTTTTTGTTGTTTTCTGATAGTAAAGTCTATCATGGTCTTCCTGCATGACAGCTCTTGAAGTAAGTGTTGAATTATTATCATGAACATTTTACAGATAAGAACATTTAGGTGAAGGAATGGTCAAAAGAATGTCCATAATTTCCCAAGTTGGAATGCCAATTGTTAAACTGGCTGGTCATCTGATTCTCAGTAAATACAGTACTCCCTCGTCTCTATCACAATGTCTGACATGAAGAGACATACAATTTTATATAAAGAAGGAAATGAATTGTGCATAAAAATTCTTATGTTTGTAGGAATGTTATTTGTGTATAAGTCAAAGAGACCAAAAGTAATATGGTATAGCAAAAAAGCTATATTGCATTTGGGGATGGGCATGCTGAGCTCTTCCATTTTCTGAATGTGGGACTTTGGATGAGTAATGTAACTTTTCTGCACATTTTAATTCCTCATCTAGAAAACGCAGATGATAATACCTCCTATCCCTAGGTCCAGAATTGTTGTATATATGAAGTAAGATTATGCATGTCCATTTTCTGCTACTTACCACAGTTCCTTGCATATAGTAGGTGCTTAATTAATTTTTATTGATTGATTTTCCAGTCTCAGCAGCTCATTAAAGCATCTACAAAGATGTTAGAAGTTTACAATTTGCATCAGTGGAGGTAGAAGCTCCATTGACAAAATCATGGATCCTTGAAGCACTGAAAAAGATAATGTAAGTTTCAAGAAACTATGTAAAGATAAGGATAATTATTTTTATATTATAATTTTAAAAATCATGATTACAGTAGCTATTTGTGCCTCTTAAAAAGATGAGGAATGTACATTGCCTTTTATTAGCTATCTGTTTCATTCAGATAAAGGCAATCAATGGAGTCGCACTGAAATTATCCTCTCTTGAGATGACTTCCAATGGTAAGAATGCAATGTGTAAGAAGGTAGTGTATCTAGTAGAAAATTGAGTGGGTTTGATACTGAGGAGCCCTGAATTCTAGTTTGGCTTGTGTCATAAAGTTATTGTAATATGTGGGATAACTAATTTCTCCTCTCTGAACCTCCATTAGCTCATCTAAAACATGAAAGTTTTGCAGCAGATGATCTGTAAGTGTCTCTTTGATACTAAGTCCAATGATGAAAAGGAAAGAAGGCAGGAAGAAAGAAAAATAATTAATTGAAGGAAGGATTAAAAAAGGGGGGGGGGAATCTATGGGATTGGACTGGATAGATTCTTAAAACCTTTTCCAATTTTAATATTCTATGTTTCAGGTCAAATTACGAATTTTTTATCCTCATCAGAGGAAAGTTTTTTTTTTTATACATACAATCCATGCATGCATTTACACACATGTGTGTATATACATATATAGAGACATACATAAATTTACTATCTATGTACTTATAGAGATGTGAATAGATATGCATATATGCACTTGTGAATGTGTGTATACATGTATGCGTGCATATATACACATGAATGCATTCATGTATGTATGTGCATATGTATTTGTCAAATGTGAATGCTATTTTTGACAGAGTAAGGTCAAAGAGGGGATGAGTCATGTCAGAGGTAGATCAACATGTATATGGTCACAGATAGAGAGCTCAAAATAGCCTTAGAGATAATGGAATTTAATTGCCATTGCAGATAAAGAATTTGAATTTTATAAGACTTAGATGATCGATTCAAGTTACACAGGTATTAAGTGGCAAATCCAAGATTTTAACTAAGGTGGTCTAATCCCAAATTAAGCACTTATTCCAATAACATACTGTTTTCAATCAACCTTATAAATACCTTGGATGTTTTCCATTTGTATTGTTTTGTACACACACATATACACATACATTTGAAGACAATTCAATATGGGAAAAAATATCGGGGAAGAGAGGGAGGCAATGTAATTTCTCATTAAAATTCCCTTTAACACACAACCATATGTTCTTGGCTACTCCTGATGTCCATGGTATTCCAATAAGAACCAAAGATCTTAATTAAAACACCTTTATGATAAGCAATTCTTGGCCAAACACTTTAGATTGCTTACAAAATAGTTTTTATGAAACTTTTAGCTCATTTTTTTGTAGAATAATTATTATAAAATCAACTATAGTCAACAAACACCTGCCACAGTTCATCTTTCATCCCAAGTCAAACATCAAAATACTTTTTTATCCACTTTGAAATTAAACATTATAATTGAGGGAATATATGTATATAGACATATGTATACAAACACATACATGTACTTATGTGGGTGCATATTGGTTTTTGCATACATACATAATGATTAATAGGAGAAAAACATAAAGAGTGAAGGAAAATTATGTAAGTCCCCACCCTAATGATAAGAAAGAGAAAACGGAGGTGATTCTCTTAATCCATCAATCTGAATACATGTATTAAGTTCCTATATTAAGGTTAGTGCTAAGCTCTGGCAATGCAGTGATCTACGTGGAATAGTACCTGTCCTCTAGGAGCCAAATGAAAATATAAAGAATATGCAAAACAAATACAAAGCAGATTGGGGAATTGTGTTAGGAGTCCGAAAAGGATACATGTAGGATGTGGTTCTAGAACTGAGCACTGAAAAAAAAAACACAGCAGTTCTATGAATAATAGATTAGTTGGCAGTGCTTAAAGGGCATGCAAGCTAACCAGTATGAAAACATGGAGATAGAACATGGAATCAGTATATGAAAAATAGTGTACATAGCTTGGTGGCACAATGGTGAGAGCTCAGCACCTGGAGTCAGAAAGTCTTGAGTTCAAATCTAACCTCTGACACTAGGTGGATGACCCTGGGAAATATATTTAACCATGGTCTGCTTCAGTGGGAATAATAATAAAACCTCCCTCCAAGAGTTGTTGTGAGGATCAAGTGTCATGATATTTGTAAAACATTTTTCAAAACTTTATTCACTATATAAATGTTCATTGCCACTACCCGTGTTTCCCCGATAATAAGACCTATCCCGAAAATAAGCCCTCCCCTTACTGTGTAAGATTCCTCTAAAATAAGCCCTCCCCTAAAAATAAGCCCTATTGAGATTGCTACTGTAGTGAAGGTGATCCCCTGCGCTACACGCTACATTACGGTACCCTCTGTATGCACCGTCCCCCCACCTCCCGGGTGAAACACACACCACGCTCCAAGCTGCATCCAATCAGAGCTGCAGCAGTGAGCGCATCATCCTGTTCTTCCCCAGTGATTTGCTTATTGAATAAAGGTATATTGTTTTGTTCACATTTACCTGTTTATTAAAATTGCTGTCAATGTTCATTAAAATAAGCCCTCCCCTGAAAATAAGCCCTCTGGTGTTTTTCTGTCCAAAAAAATAATAAGACAGTGTCTTATTTTCAGGGAAACATGGTATAAGAATAACATCAAAGTATTCATTTAGATGTAATTGGAAAAGTTCCATTTTCTAGATGTCACCATAGATGTTGAGTCCTTCATAATACACATTTTTTAAATTCCTAGCACGGCAGTGATTATATCATCAGAAGTTTGGAGTTGGGGAAGAACATAATTAGAAGATGATCTCTCTATGTGTATGCGTGTGTGTGTGTGTGTGTGTGTGTGTGTGAGTGTGAGTGCGAACACCAGGGAGAAATATCAAAGTCTCAGGTTTTCCTTGGTTTTTCGATTGCCAGACCTGTAGAACAGGACTAAGCAGCCAAAATTCTTATTTCCCAGCTACTAGAGCATGACACCCCAGAAGATTTTATTTCTAGTTAATTTGTTACAGGACAATCGGTATGCCTGTGTCCCCCAATTCTTTAGCAATGACGGCAGCTGCCCATGGTTGCTTGATTCCAGCTGCTTGATCAACCATGTTGCCTTCTTACTAATCACAGTCTCAGAAACCAATTGAACGGGTGTGAGTGCAATTATCATTAGGAAAAACAACAATAATTAAATATAATTAATAAAGACCCCTATTACCAGGGCAAATCCATGCTCTGTGTCTAAGTTGGATGGAGTCTCTATATGAGTACACCTCATTACCCAAATGAATTGCTTTCATGAAGTATAAAATTTTATGCTATGAATATAGTCTCAATACAGTTGATTTTCCCCCCTAATTGGTAACTATTTGTAGGAATATACCACTATTTATTAGTAAGTGATATGAGGGAGAATCATATAAATTTGACTAGTACAAAACACCTTTATCCTGCCTCCATCATTTGTTACCTCTGTGACAATGAACAAGTCACTTCATCAGTAAGCCTCAGTTTGCTCATCTGTCAAGTGGCAATAATAATGTATATATTATTTATACTAAATTTATATTTTGAGGCAAATATATTGTAAACCTTAAAGGGCTAAAGAGATAGGAGTCTAGATTGTAGTTCAAAGAAAACTCATTGGGTTTAATGTTAATTTCTCTCATATATTGAGAGATAACATAATAGACATACCTATGTTTTTTCTACTACCTGTAATATTTCTTTCTTGAGCTGTTCTAATGATGACATTCTTTTTTAAATTTAATTTAAGTTTTTTAATTTAGATCATTTATTTTCACAAGATTTTGAGTTACATATTTTCTCCTCATTTCCCCCTACCAACCACCCCAAAACAGTGATCCCACTTAATATTCCTTGCTCTCTCCCCATCCTTCCTCTAACTTTCCAGTAGGGCATGATCAATCTCTATGCCCCAGTGCCTTTATATGTTATTTCCCAGTTACAGGTAAAATAATAAAATAATAATATATATTTAAATGTTTGATTTTAAAACTTTGAATTCCAGGTTCTTTCTCAACCTCCCTCGTCACCCACCCTTACTGGGGAGATAAGCAATTCAATATAGGTTATACATGTGTAGCTATGCAAAACATTTCCATAGTGGATATATCGTGAAAGACTGACTACATTTCCTTCCATCCTATCCCACCCCCCAGTTTTTCTATTCTCTACTTTGATCCTGTCCCTTTTCAAAAGTAGGGGCTTCCAACTTCCCTCTCCCCCAGCCTACCCTCCCTTCCATCATCTCCCCTCTCATCTCCTTTCCCCCTACTCTCCTTTAGGGTGAAATGCCTTATTTAGTGTGTATGGCATTCCATTGCTAAGCCTAATTCATTTAGAAAAAGGTTGACTCATTCCCTTTTGCTTTCCTGTTTTTCCCCTCCATTATAACAGTTTCCTGTTGCCTCTTCCATATGAGATGATTTACCCCATTCTATCTCTCCCCATTTCCTCTCATTATTTTCCTCTGTCACCTCTTAATTTCACCTTTTAAGTATCACCCCTTCCTATTCAACTGGTCCTATACCCACTGTCTATGTATACCTGTACACATATATACACATACTCACATATGTATGCATATGCCCATATACCCTCATATAAAGACATATATATGTATACATACATACACACAAACATACATGTTTTATATAATTTATATATCATATATAAGTATATAATATATAATAACATATATTATTTAAATATACACATACATTTCTATTCTCTTAAACTATTCCCATACTGAGAAAAGTTTCCTAAATTACAGTTATTGTTTTTCCACATAGGGATGTAAGTAGCTCAACTTTGATAAGTTCCTTATGATTTCTTTTCCCTATTTACCTTCTCCTGCTTCTCTTGCTTCTTGTATCTGAATGTCAAAATTTCTATTCAATTCTGTTTTTTTTTTTTCATCAAGAATGCTTGAAAGTCCTCTATTCCATTGAATGACAATATTTTCCCCTGAAACATGATACTCAGTTTTTCTGGGTAGGTGATTCTTGATTTTAATCCCAGCTCCTTTGACCTCTGGAACATCATATTCCAAGCCCTCTGATCCCTCCATATAGAAGCTGCCAGATCCTGTTTTATCCACAGTATTCAAATTTTTTCTTCCCAGCTGATTGTAATATTTTCTCCTTCATCTGGGAACTCTGAAACCTGGCTGTAATATTCCTGGGCATATTCTTTTTGGGATATTTTTAAGGAGGAGATTGGTGGATTCTTTCAACCTCTATTTTGCCCTCTGGTTCTAAAATATCAGGGCAATTTTCCTTGAGAATTTTTTGAAGGAGGATTTCCAGGTTCTTTGTTTTGATCATGGCTTTCAGGTATTCCAATAATTTTTAAATGATTTCTCCTGGATCTATTGTCCAAGTCAGTGTTATTTTCAATGAGGCATTTCACATTGCCTTCTATTTTTTTTTTATTTGTTTAGATCTGTTTAATAATATCTTTATTTCTCATCTAGATTCCACTAGCTTCAATGTAATTCTGAAGGAATGATTCTCTTCAGTGAGCTTTTGAGATTCTTTTTTTTTCCATCTGGCCAATTTGGCTTTTTAAGGCATTCTTCTCATCATTGGCTTTTTGAGCTTCTTTTGCCATTTGACTTAGTTTTTCTTTTTTAAGTGTTAATTTATTCAGTCAGGTTGTTGACTCTCTTTTTGTAATTTTCTTGCATCATTCCCATTTCTGTTCCCAATTTTTCCTCCACTTCTCTTATTTGGTTTTCAAGATTCTTCTTAAGCTCCTCTATTGCCTGTAAACAGCTTATTCTTTTCTTGGAAGCTTCTGGTGCAGGCCTTCTGACTTTGCTGTCTTCCTCCTGTTCCTTGCCCCAATCTTTTTTGTCCCCAAAAATGAATCCAAAGTCGGACTGCTGTGCTTGCCTTGCTTCCCCTTCCTGCTCATGTTACCAGTCAATTACTTGACTTTTGAGCTTTTTGCCACAGTAGAAATCTGCTACCAGAGAGGGAAGCTTTGTCAGAATTGCTGGGGTTTTCTCAGCTGCTGGAGCTATTAGTTGGGTGCCCCCTCTGAAGCCTCCACACTCTCTGGCAAACTGGGCATACACCCTAGGTCCTCTACCCTAGACCACAATCTAGATCCAAGAAGTTTGAAGCAAGTGCAATTACCCCTCCGACTGGCCACTTGGTACCCCTACAATGTGCAGACCAGGAGCTCTGAAGCAGCTACATGGAAGTGGCTGCATGGCCGCAGTGCCTCAGATGCTTCTTCCTCCAGGGGGCAAAGGCCTGGCCGCATTCCCGAACTCCCGGATCACAAAGTCCACACTGCACTGACCTCTCACTTTGTCCTTAGCATCTATGGGTTGATAATGCTGGAAACTGTCATAGCTGTTGGTGATCTGAAGTCCCTCCAGCCGGTGACTGGTTGTAACTGCCCTGAATCTAAAATCTCTGCCTCATGTGGGGCTGGGCTGGGCTCCCAACATGCTGTGCTGGCCACTTCCTTCTGGCCTTCTGGGCTGTCATTAGCAGGAGGTTAGCTTCTCTGTGTCATTTTGTGGGTTCTGTAGCTCCAAATTTTGTTCAGTGTCACCTTTATATGAATCAGAAGAGGTGGAAGTGGGAGCCCCATGGAAGTCCTGTTTCTACTCTGCCATCTTGACTCCACCCCCAATAATGATACTGAAAGATGACTTATATGTTTGCTGACTATTTGAATTCTGAAATATATTTCCTATAGAATTAATAGTATAAATGCAAATAAGGTACAGAGGCAAGTACACAAAAGCTTAATCATCAGTAGTGTAGATGAAATATAGAACTGATGTAACTATTTTACCTCAGCTTTAATTTAACATAAGTACATTTTATACCAAATAAAACTGCTCAATAACTCTTCAATCATAAGTAAATTATGAATAAAACAGAAGACTGCTGTTCACTATTGTGATCAAGGAGTCCAATTTGAAGAGGACTTACTTGTATGTGGTAAGGGGTCCCTCTTTAGGTATGATACTTTATTGAGCTCTGTAAAATTGCAGAATCTCCTGGAAAAGATATGTAATCACTCAAAGGAATCAGATCTGACTGTCCACACAGGAATGAGCAAGTAAGTAGAAGAACAATGCCACTCATCCATATTACAACATTCATTTGCGTATAGAGTATATAGAATTTGTCAATCAGTGTTATATATGGGACAGACAATAGACATAGACAGCTAGTTAGTCCTGGAGTTGAACTAGAAGATAAAGACATGGTTTTATAGAAACCTGGGAAAGTTTCTATGAACTGATGCAAGATGAAATAAGCAGAACCACGGAAACAATTTATATAATAACAACATTATAAAGACAAATAACTTTAAAGGACTTAAAAACACTTGTTGATACAATAACCAACTAAAATTCCAGAGGACTGATGAAGCTTTTTACTTGCCACTTGACACAGATGTAATTAACTCAGTATGAATACTATGTTGTCTTTAGTGACATGGTCACTGTAAATATATAATTTTAACTATGCATGTTTGTTACTAATATTTTTTTTTTAATTTTATTTGAATGGAGAAATGGTAGAGATACAAAATAGATTATGGTTAACTTAAAGTAAAAACTAATTCAAAGAATGAGCTGGATTGACTTTAGGAAATTCCAAATCTCCATTCTTCCCCAAGCTTCCCATTAAAGCAAAGGCTGATTTTTTTAAGGAATCACATTCTTCCAATTATGCTATATACCAGAAAAAATGAGATAGCAATTTATGAAAAAAATAAAGGTGATTGACACAAAATAAGGAAATGTGCATCATGGGTATAAGGAGGATGCAATTCCTGATGAGGAACTTTGAAGAAGAATAAGGGTAAAGATGTAATTTAGGAATTGAATAGTGCAGAGAGAAGGTAGTCACAATATGTAGGAAAGGGGTAAGAACTTAGTCTAGTCCTTTACACACCCTAAATAAAGCTTCATGGGAGAGAAAAAGAACATAGATAGCCATACCACCTCATGGGTACCATTATAATATCCAGAAAATACAATGAAGAGCTGAAGTGAAATATTTATGAGAGGATATGGACCAGTGTCACCTCAATTGGGAAGGCATCCTCATTCATCTGTTTGGGATCTGCATTATTGGAAGAAACTTCAACAGTTAGATAACCAACCATTTTAGTATTTACAGCAAGTATGTATAAAAGCCCTATGCTAGGGACTGAGTACTGTGCT
Organism: Petaurus breviceps papuanus; assembly: GCF_028583685.1. Taxonomy (NCBI): domain Eukaryota; kingdom Metazoa; phylum Chordata; class Mammalia; order Diprotodontia; family Petauridae; genus Petaurus; species Petaurus breviceps. Next base: position 6,837,358 of record NW_027187298.1, on the reverse strand, counting down.
GACTTACAAAAGCATTCAGACTCAGTCCCTGTCCTTAAGACGTTCAGTATGCATGGCAGTGTGGGAAGGTGGGAAAAAGAACTGTATTTGAAAATGGGAATCATATGGCTGTGCAGCTGTGCTGTGTGCCTTTACAAAATATGTGTACTAACTTTTTGGGCATGATTCCAATTCAAAACTGAACCAATACTGCATTATTGTGCCTATTTCTCCACAGCTCCTCCAACATTTGCCATTTTCTCTTTTTTGTCCACTTTAAAAATCTGATGGGTTTGAGGTAGAACCTCAAAGATGCTTTAATTTATATTTCTCTTATTTGTGATTTGGGGCATCCCCCCACCCTGATGATTGTAGAAATCTTTAGTTTCTTCTCTTGAGAACTGTCTATTCCTATAATTACACTATTTATCAGGTGGGGAATGGTTCTTACTCTTATAAACTTGAATTAATTCATTACATATTTAGAAAAAGAAACTTTTACCTTGCTTTAAAGATTGATGTTTTTCTCTGACATTGACTGGGCTGTATTTGGCAAAATTTTTAAATTTCAAATAAAGTTATTTAATTTGGCCTCTGTGAACCCTCTTTCTCTTTTTTTTAATCATGAAATCTTCTGCTATCCACAAAACTGAATTTTCATCTGTCTCTGTCTCTCTGCGTCTTTCTGTCTGTCCTTCTCTCTCTGCCTTTCTCCTGTTCTCTATCCCTCAAATGATTAGGGGAGGTGGAAGGGAGAAAAAAATAAATACATGATAATTGAACTACATATGTATATTACATATATACAGACACATGTATATATTCACAAAGGACGTTTGTCAATTGATTTTTAAATTCCCCATCTCTAATGAGAGGGCTGATGTCTTCTATGATTAAATAAAATAGTAGGAATTGACCTAGGGATCTAATCACCATTTTAAACAATGTTTCTATTGTTAAATATTGAAAAATAATATAGCACTTGGTGATGAGTGGACTATAGCATTGGGCTTTTCTAGGACCAATACATTCATTGCTCCTAGAAATTGGTTCATTCATTCATTAATTCATTCAACAAATACATTTCAAGTGTCTACTATGTCCAATAAATTGATCTTGAGTGCTAAAGGATATACAATGATAAATGAGGCTCTGGGACCATCCTCATGAAGTATATTTCCATACACACATATACATACAAAATACACACTTCTATCATATGTAATTACCCCCATATATTTGTATGTATATTTGTGTATGAATGGACACATAAGCATACATATTATATATATGTGTGTGTGTGTATGTGTGTGTGTGTGTGTGTGTATAATAGACTGGTATTCTGGACTCCATCATCAAAAATAATTAAATATGCAATGCAAAAAATAATTATATATTACAACTTGAACTTCTGCTATAGTTTTTAAGATGCATTATGCATTTTACAAAAGAATAGTATAGTTTTGTTGTATGTATATTTTTTTACCTTGTTTTCATTTTCTCTCATTTTAAACAGATTTACTAATGCTTATTTGATTTTTCTTTTTTTGATCTTTGTCACTACACACCAATTCATTCCCAACTGCCCATAGAAGTCCTGCCTTGGGGGGCAGCAATGTGGTGCAGTAGATACAGCACCAGCCCTGGAGTCAGGAGGATCTGAGTTAAAATCCAGCCTCAGACACTTAACACTTACTAGCTGTGTGACCTTGAGCAAGTCACTTAACCCCAATTGCCCAACTTCCCCCCCCCCAAAGAAGAAGAAGTCCTGCCTTGTAACAAGTGTGTATAGTTAAGGCAGACATATGAGCACATTGGCTTTCTCTGAACATGAACATTTAATTCTGCATCTCTAATCTACTACACCTCTACCAAGATTTGGAATAAATGCTGCATCCTCATTTAGCTGATATCAAGGGTGTTTACTGGATTGATCAGTTAGTTCTTTCAAATCTCTCTTTGTATATGTTATTAATTAGTATTATGTAAATTGTTGTCCTTATTATGCACATTTAACTCAGCCTCAATTTGTACTAGTCATGAAATATTTTCATTCAAATACTTATTGATCCCTTAGGATCACAGGATCATAGACTGAAAGATGTATCAGTGGGCATGTAGTCTGATTTCTTCATTCTATAGATAAGGAATCCAAGGCTTAGGGAGGTTAACTGACTTTGCCCAAGTGTTTACAGGGCATAAGCATTAAAGGCAGAATTTGAATACTGACCCTCTGACTCTTCAGTCCATATTCTTTCCACTCTATTAGAAAACCTTCTTCTAGCTGTGTCAGGGGTATTAGAATGGAGTATGATGTGAGTTTAACCAAATGGTCTTTGAAGTCCCCTCCAACTTTGTAATTCTGTGATAAGTTTAAGAGCATAGAATCTTGATCGATTCCAGGGATTCTTAATATGGTATTTACAGATTCCCAAGGGATCTCTAAGTAGATATTTGGGGATATGTGAATTTAGTTTGCAAATAGATATAGATAGATAGATAGATAGATAGATAGACAGACAGACAGATAGATAAACAGACACATGGATGGACAGAAAAAAACAGAGATGTAAATATAATCGGTTTCCTTTTAAATCTTACATATTTTATTTTGGGGGAAGGTATGTGGTGTGGTCAGTAGAGCACCTGACCTGGAGTCAGGAAAACTAATCTTCCTGAGTTCAAATCTGGCCTCAGATATTTAGTAGCCATGTGACCTTGGGCAGGTCACATAATCCTCTTTGCCTTAGTTTCCTCATCTGTAAAACAAGCTGGAGAAAAAAATGGCAAACCATCTTTGCCAAGGGAAACCTCAAATGGGTTCAAAAAGAGTCAGAAACAACTAAAAACAACTGGACAACAACATTTTCTTAAAGTATCTTAAAATATTATGAGGAGGGTTTAATAACACAAAAAAATCATCATTTGTCTAGTTTTCTATTTTTCCTTAATTTAAGTGAGGCCTTCATTTTAGAAAATATCTAAGAAAAGAAAGCAGAAAACAACCTAAATTTCAATGAAGTATAAATGAACATTGATTGAAATGGTTGATATTTCTCAAAAAGAAGATGCCTCCCTTTGATATATCCCACTAAAGAAAACAGACAGCATAGTCAGAGAGAAAATACCATCAGGCCCTTTGTTTTTCTGTGCTATATGACTACTTTGGGATTACTGAAGACTATTCCCTTCTCACTCTCAGAACAGTACCCTCCCCACCTCCACCACTCATTTCTTTCTAAGTAGTTGCTATTAATAATCCAGCTGACCTGCCTTTTCCTTATAAAAAATTGAGAACATTTTTCTATTTTAGTGATACCTGGCTATGCCACTTCCTGATAATTCCTTTTCCTTTATAGTCAAGGATTTAACCCAGCCAATTATGATATAGTCATCCACCCAAACATCCAATAAATAGGTATTAAGTATCTACTATGGCACCAACATAGAGAATTATATGATACCATGTAATTATACTATAAGGAAATAAACACACACAGAGATGGACAAACTCTTACCCTTTGAGATCTGAGGGAAAAGGCTGTTACCAATGTGGGTATTCAGAGAAGGCTCCATGGAGGAAGTTACAATTAAATGGGACTAGAAATTAAAAAAAAAAAGTAAAACAGAGAGTACTCGATCCTGTCATGGAAAAGATCTGAAGTCATCACTTTTTAAATAGTTGTCAACAATTGCTTAGACATTTTTTAAACACAAATGTATCAATAGAATGTACGCATAGAGATATACCATTACTACACCAATACTCCAAAACTTGTCTTATAACCTTTTTTTTTCAGAAAAAAAGCAAAGCAAAACCTAAAAAAGCTCATGCAATTAAACACTAGTAATTCAAGATTATTGAAAATTCAAACAAGACTGGATAAAACTGAGCCCTGCATACTCTCTAAAAGAAAGCATTTGCTGAACAAAGTTATGTTACAAATAAGCTCCAAGGGAAAAATATTCAAATTTCTAAAGAAAATAATTGTTTCAAGTACCATCAATTTGTTATAACATAGTTGTAGCTTCCAGTTTTATAATACAGTTAAGAAAGCATTTTTCTCATAACAGTCTTGTGAGGTGGGTAGCACCGGATTTTTATGGCAATTCTGTAGATGAAAAAGCTGACTATAGTAGTAGTGAATAAACATATCCACAATAACACAGCTAGAAAGTGTAGGAACCAGGGTTTGATGTCAGGATGATTGCTTCCAAGTCTACTGTTAATCACACTTTTCAGACTCTTACATTTAAATGATTTTTCTGCTAATTGCAAACCATCAGAAAAGGTTTCCTAAGGATTTCTAGACAATGCTTGACTTATTTTAAATTATCCTACACTGTTAAATATTAAAATAATATTTTATAATTATATATAATTTAAAATTATTTTTATATTTACATTTTATAAAATTCATATATTTATAATATAACATTTATATATTATATATTATTGTATTGAATGTAATATTATTTTATAATTATAAAATTGTAAATCTGTAATTTAGAATTTTCTCTAATTATGACTGACACATCTTTCCTGTCTCTACATAGACCCTTTACCATAATTTTTGAAATTTGTATCTGTTCAAAGAAATAATTGCTGATAAAAATTGATGGAATTGAAGAATACTAGAGTGCTATAACATATGGTGATACTGGATTTTGGAAACTCTAGGTAGACAGAGGAGTCTGAAATTCACAGAAAAAGCAATAGAGAGGCCCTGAAATTTTTTGAGCTGAGAAAGGATATATCTGAAAAGATCTTCCTACCCCTCATTTTTTTTGTCAATTCACTATGGTGGTGAGAGGAAATTTAAGCAGTTACTTACAATCTAGAATTCTGAGATTAGTTTGAGATAAGTATGAGCAAGTAAGGGAATAGTTGAATTGTAACCTGCATTTTGATATTTAAAGTGATTTTAGCCATTCCTTTATTTTATTGCTGAAAGGTCTGTTAAAATTTAATGGACTGGGGTGGCCAGGTGATGCAATAAGTAAGAGTGCTGGGCCCAGAGTTGGGAGACCTGGGATTGGTTCCGGCCTCAGATACTTAACACCCACACAAAATAACTGGCCCTATAACCTTGAGCAAGTTACTTAACCCCAATTGCTTAAAAAAAATTAATGGAGTATAGCCTAGGTTCTAGTCAATGCCAACTCACTATGAAAATGTTAGTTTGCTCAATGATTTCTCCTTGCATGTTTCAAGTCTTTAATATCCCCTTTCATCACTCCATAAATGACACACTCCCCATTTCCCCACTAAGCAATTCCTTTCTTTGTCCCCATCATATAACATGGTGACATTTTTGTAAAATTTTAAAGTAAAAGTTAAACAATTTATGATAAAGATATAGATGTAAAAGTGTGGAAATTCAATTAGGTAGAGAAGTGGGTGGAGGTGCTATGTTGATTTGTTAGTGGTGCCATGCAGATGTGGGAAAGGGAGCTTGTGTGGGCGAGTACCAGAGGATGTGGGAGGGGTGTGACTTAGTAAAGATGTCAAAGTGTCATAGCCCAGTCCCAGAAGAAATATTGTACTTCAGGCTGAAAAAGTGACTTGTTTTAGGCTAATTCAACATGGATTGTTTGCTAAAAGTGTGATTAATTTACCTAAAAAGTGGTTAATTTACAGCACTATGACATTCTACATCTGTGGGGCTCTAGATTATTGACTTGACCTTGCTGAGTCATAATTTCTTCATCCAGAAAATAAAGACAATTGGATTTGGTATCTATATCTAAAAAAAGTTGTTATAAGGAAAACAGTTTGCCATTCTTAATTGACATGTAATCCATAAAAGCTCAATTCTGATTATTTCATTCATCTTCTCCAGAAAATTCAGTGACCCACCTTTACTTTTTAGAGAAACAAATAAACTTCTCTGTTGTTTTACATTTAAAATTTTTCATAGATGGGCTATTCTTTCCAGAATGATACAACCTACTCCCTCTCATACAGTCTACATTTCATCTCAATCAGTTTGCTTGCTGTTCCCTGTGTGTGACATTACATTCCCTGCCTCAGTCCCTTTGCAAAGTATGCTTTTAAATGACCAGAATAAAGTTCTTCCTCTTCTCTGCCTCACGGAAACCTTAGCTCTCTTGAGGAGCTTAAAAAAAGACAGGCACGGTTCTGAAGCCAATGCCTTCAAAATGTCTTTCCTGATTCTCTTTAGTTGTTACTCTCCCCTTCCTCCAAATCACTTTGTATTTATTTTGCATACATCTTCTTTGTGAAATCATATATGCCTCCAAATATCTTGAGGGAAAGGATTCTCTAACTTTTGTATTTATATCCCCATGCCCAGCAAGGATTTGCACATGGTAAGCAATTAATGGGAGGCTTAATTTTTGAATGATTGCTGAAGGTTGTTTAGCTTTCTGAGCACAAATCCCCACACCAACTGTTGAAAGGGACTATAATAAATTCTGCTGAGGCAAAAGGGGCATCATATGATCACAAAAACCCTGACTAACTCCTGAATCAGATTAAAATAAAATTGGAAAATATTTTACCAAAAATGTAATAGAACATAAATAATATCACATTTTAAAAGGAATTCATTAATTAGACTGCAGGGATCCTTATGTACAGATTAGTTACTCTGCCTCTATTTGCCTTTGATACCACCGATGTAGTTGACCAGACTTTGGATTAGGAATCATATGACTTAGGTTGAATGCAGCATCTACTTTGAGCTACCTTGATAATCTGGGCAAGTGACTTTCCTCTCTGGGCTAACCGATCGTTCAAATTGCTTCAAGCTTCAAGTTTGAGAGTCTAGAAGAGTCCTGCTCCATTTCCCAAAAAAGGATTAAATACCTACTGTATGCAAAGCAATGTGGCATAGTAAATAGAAGGCTGGTCTCAGAGCCAGGAAGACCTGTATTCTAGTCTTGATTGTAATGCATACTGGCTGAGCAATCCCCAATCCCTGGAAAGTCACTTAATCTATAAGTGCTCTAGTCAACAATCTAAGAGTCTTAAGTGGTCAATGAGATTCTGGCCTGCAATTATAGTGGACATTTTATCATCCTGGAGTTCCTCATATCAATGAAATCACAAGTCCTGCACTTATCTCTCTAATCAAGGCACTGGGGATAAAAATACAATCAGTAGCTTGTGCCCTAAGGAACTTGCTCATCCTCCAGGATCCTACTGGTGGGACAAAGAGAGAAGGAAATAATGCATACATAGAGAAGAAAATTCAAAATATATATAAAGTAAAATAAGAGAAATTGGAAGGCAGGGTACTAACAACTAGAGGAAATCAGGAAAAGCATTGGGAGATATTGAAGCAAACATGGATAAGACATGGAAGGAGAGAGGGAGAGCATTCCAGATAGGAAGTAAAGTCTGTGCAATGGTAAGGAGATGGTATGCCCAATATAAGGAATAGCATGTTGGCCAACTGGATAAGATGTAGAATGTATGATGCAGAGCAATGGGAATGAATTTTGTCTTCAATTTATCTACGTTCTAATGTCTTGACAATTTTCCATTTTAGCTAAAAATTGAGGATGGGGGGGGGGGCATTGCTCAAACCCAAAGTTTAGAGAAGGATTTAAAAGAAAAAGACCTGAAACAAAAGAAAACTGTAAATGTATTTGAAGCAGTGTGTCATCTTGGAAAGAATAACAAATCTGAAAGTATGAGATATGTGTTTGACTCTGAGTACAACTACTATTTTTTCCCACTCTGGGCCCTTGGGCAAATTATTTTGCTTCTTTGAGCCTCAGTATTTTCATCTGCAAATTGGGGATGATACTAATATGCATCCTATTTATTTTACAGAGACATTAAGGGGACAATATTATATGCCTATGAGTAATAATATTTAAGTTCGAATGTCAATGGTCATAGGACCTGCACACAGGCATCTTCTAATACAATTCACTAGTTTTGCAGATAAAAAAAAAAACTGAATAAACAACTGAATCCCACTGAAGGGAGGTGGCTTCTTCTGGGTCACCAGTTACCTGGAGTAAGCATAAAACTCAGAATCAAACATAAAGCAGTAAAACTGGGATTAAAACTCACGTCCTCTACCTCTCATTTCAGTGTACATTCTCTTACTCCACATTAACCTGTCATCTAGAAAATAATTCTCTGATGAAAACCAGCTCATGCCATTCCTTGAAATAGAGAAGAGAAAAGATAGAATTCAAGAAAATTTCATGTGGAAGATTTAAGAGTAAAACAATCTCCTCTCTTGTAGCTTAGCTACATTTCATCATTCCCTTCCCCTTTTCTCTCCTAGGTAAGACTTCTAAGAGAATTATCTTCAATATGGCTTTGGGGGAGAATAATCTTCCTAGCCAGGTTGGTCATCCCTGTTGTTAAATCACAAGTTCAAAAATACTGACTACTAACTGTGAACTCCCCTTCTCTTTTGAAGATGTGAGATAGCATGGTGTAGGGGCATTATCACTTACTTGCTATATGACAACTCTCTGGGCCTTAGTTTCGTCTCCTGTAAAATAAAGATGTTGGAGTAGATGATCTCTAAGTTGCCTTACAGCCCTAACAGTGATTTCCTAGCTTCAGAGTAAGCACACAGAAGTCTGTGTCTGGGAATGAATTTTACTTGGACATATTTTTGTTTGTTTTATATTTTTTTAGATTTATATGTTTAGAAATCCTACCACTATGTCTAGGAAACATACACTCATTGTAGGGGAAAAAAAACACCCTATAACTTGTCTTAATTTTTTCCCTCCCTAAAATGCCCTTCAGTCTACATTTCATGGTTTCTTCTTATCATGCGGTTGCTTTAAATCTTTCATCTTCTTTCAAAATACATATCATGTAGCAGATAAGTGAGGTAGACTAGTGGGCTTGGTCACCCAAACAAGCATCTCTTGTGTGAGAACAGCACAGAGATGATTTGGGAGAAAATATATTGCCTCCCAACATATCAATCCTTAAACTTTAGCAAAGAGTTAAAAAAATATATCCTTAGGTTCTTTGAGTACCTCCTGATAGCAATTATTGTTCATTCCACAAATTAAAATTCAACAATAATTTATTATGGGTCTCCTTAGTATAAAGTGTTTGCTACTCATTTAGGATAAGATAAATTGAAACAGTCCCTGCCTAAGGAGGAGGATTTTGAGTGCAGAACATTGAATGCAGTGTCAGGCTGGGTGTTGGTTAATATGCTTATGGTTAGTGACTCTGATGATGTGGGAAAACAAAACAAGATTGAATAATAGACATTTGAGGCTATTTAGTCTACAGACAAAAAGACTTTGGGTGAAGAAAAATATACACATATACATACATACACACAGACACACACACACATCCATATCCAGACACATAAACAGGCATATACATATGCCTGCATATACATATACATACATCTACATATATATATGTGTACATATCTGTATATGTGTGTGATAGCTAGAAGATTTATCCAATAAACCAGTCAATAAATGAGTAATTATTTAGCATGTACTATATATCAGCCACTGTGATAGATACTGAGAATACACATATAAGAAATCCCGGGGTCTTTCCTTCACAGATTGATTTTTTTGACTAGGTAAAGATGTCATTCTCTGCTTCATTTCTTACCTAGCCTTAATCACTCAATGGGTATTACCTGCGTCAAACTGAGACCTGTTAAAGACCTTAGTTTAAAAGGACCAGAATTTCAATTTTCTGCAACTGCATCTAGAGTTATTTCCAGTCATTCTGATCTTACTACTAGACCCAGATGGCTCTGGAGAAGAAAGTGAGGCTGGTGTCTTTGCGCAGCCCTCTCTTACTTAAGTGCAACTCACTTGCACGTCATGGCATCACCTTCCTGATGTCATTCTCCTCTTCGAGAATAAAGGACAAGCAACAACAATAACATATGAATAATGAAATTACTCTTAATCACAAGTGGTTTACATTCAAATGGGGGAGAAAACAAGTACATATATGATAATATTTCAATACAATATGAATAAAGTAGAAAGTGGTTAAATGCAAAAATTCTATGTGGTGAGCATTGGAGGGAGTGCATTGCAGAAATGCATGAGGGACCAGAAAAGGTAAAGGAATAGGAGATGGAAACAGCAAGTGAGGGAGTCTAATTTTGAAAGTGTGTATCTTTAAATGATAAATGGAGGAGTTTCTATAATATCCTGAAAGCAACAGAGACTCACAAGAGGTTAATGAATAGGGAAGTGACATGAGCATATCTGTATTTAAGGAAAATCACTTTGGATACTCCATGGCACACTGGATAGAACAGTGGACCTGGAGTCAAGAAAGCCTGAATACAAATCAATGTTAAAAGACATTTACTAGCTAGATGACCCTGAGAATGTCACTTAACCGAAATGTGCCTCATCTATAAAATAGGGATAATAATAAGACCTATCTCCCAGGGCTGTTTTGAGAATTAGATGAAAGAGTATTTATTACATGCTTAGCATAGTGCCTTGGTATTAGGTATTTAAAAAAAAATTAGTTCCCTTTGCCCTTCTCCCCAAATGGAGGAGCACCCATAGTTAAAGAATGTAATATAGAGGATGAACCAACAAGGAAGTTATAAAGGAGAAGTAGTTATAAAGGTAAGAGAAGAACTAAGAGAAATTGCTGTCATGAAATCCCAGAGAGATTAGGCCTACTCTATGTGTTTCTAGAAAGACAACCAGGATCAATGGAAAGAAGCCACAGGTAAACAGATTTTGAATCAATATCAGGGAAAAAAATCCTATCAATTACCACTGTACAAGAATGTTATAGGCTTTTTTATGAGGTAATGGATTTTCTGCTATTAGAGTGGTTCATGGGCAAACTGGATGATCATTTGTCAAGGATATTTAAGAAGGAATTACTGTTTGGGGAATCTTTTCTTTAGAAAGAACACATAGACATACATATAGAGCTTAAATAGCTTGTCTTGAGATTAGGAAAATTTGGGTTCAAAAGTTTCACCTTTGAAACCTACTGGCTGTGTGACTTTAGGCAAGTCATTTAAATGCTCTGTGCCCTACTTAACTCTCCAAGACTAAGCTACAGAAAAAGTATTGATCTGTTTGGATAGAGGAAGTGCCTCAGTGAGAGTTTCCCACATAGATGAAATCATAAGAGAAGAAGAAGAAGGAGAAGAAGGAGAAGAAGGAGAAGAAGAAGAAGAAGAAGAAGAAGAAGAAGAAGAAGAAGAAGAAGAAGAAGAAGAAGAAGAAGAAGAAGAAAGAAGAAGGATAAGAGCAAGAGAAGGCATAATAAGAAGGGGAAAGTGAGGAAGAGGAGGAGGAGATAGAGGAAGGGATGAAGATTTGAAAGAGTCATCTATGGCAAAGCAGATGCCCCCAGAGTCTGGAACATCCAGTTTCAACTCCTACCTCTGATACATATAAATTATGTGATCTCTCAAAATCCTGGACCATTTTAAAAGAAATTTTGAAATTTTTAGAAGAAATTTATCTCTCTTAGTTTGGAATTTAACTGCACAGAGGAACTTAGTCTCACTTATAAACAGAGATTTAATGCATGTACTATCTTTCTAAGGTAATTTTCAAAATGTGAAAAATCTTCTGAGAACAAATCACATGTAAAGATTTTATACTTCTCCACTCAGGGAAGCACTCATTTACCTCTACTTATTTTTGAAATCCAAGTCTGTTTGCTAAACTAAGACAAAGCATAATCTAAGCTACAGAAAAGCTCTTAAAGGTAAGAGCACTTACCCCAAAGCTCTTCACCCCAGTCTATGGTAATTAATCTTAATAATAGTTTAGTATAATAGGGATTAAAGCTGGAAGAAACCTTTCAGATTATTCTCCCTCTTTCTACTAATGAGGAAGAGGTCAATGTACAATTCATACATGTTATCAATAGCACAGCTGGAATTCAAAACTATGTTCTCTGATGCCCAATTATGCACTTATTTAATAAGAATTTATTAAGCCCCTACTATATTCTTTTAAAAAATTATTTTATTTTCAAGGAACAGAACCCAAATATAGAATAGAACAAAAAACAAAAATGCATTGCAAACTTAAATATTGGAATTTAAATACAAAGAAAGAAAAAAGAGCATGTTGTGTGCAAAGCAGAACATAAGAGGATTCAAAATATGTTAACAATAAATTTTCATTTCGAGAAAACCTGTATGATAAATAATAAACATTGTGTTGAGGATTGTCCATCTTTTCTTTGCTTCCTTGTAAGTTTTTTTGGTTCTCTGCTGTGTACTTTTTTGTTTTGTTTTGTTCTCCCCGCAAGGCTACAATAAAGTTTAGAAATGTTTCCTCATAGCTATAGACACATACATTCCCATATACATATATAGATGTTTACTTTCCCAAACATATTCTACTTCTGATCTTTGTTTTTATATTTGTGCATATCTCTTATTGTCTATCCGTCCTGCCTCCTCTTCTTCACTTCTACCTACTACCTTGCCCTGCTATTACTTGCCAATCCTATTCCCAGGAGCCCTCCTATCCTCCCATTCCCATAAATCTAAACACCCTTCTATACCTCTCTTTTACCTGTTCCCTCAGTCTCTCCTCTAAAGATCCCTCCCTTGCCCTCTCCTTCCTCCATATATCCCAACCATTTTATTTTTTTTCTTAATTTAAGGGACTTTTATAATCCTCTAAATATATATGTATTGTTTCCTCTTAATCCCATTCCAAATGAAAGTAGGTTACCAAAACTACCAGACCTCCTTCCCCATATAATTCCACTGCATCAATTCTTCCTCTTGCACCTAATTTGTATAAATATTTACTCTTTTTTAGCTGTTTCTAAGTCATTTTATCTTTTAAATTCATATCATACTCAGGTTTACTTTCTTATGAGCTACCCAATTATTAATAAGAATCTAAGACACATATTTTACACTTGTAAAAAGTAAACAGCCTTTCCTTATGAATCCCTTATAATCAGACTTTGGTATGTGCCTTATATTTCTCTTTGTTCTTGTATATCAAATGTTCTATTAAGTTCAGGATTTTTCCTTACCAAAGTCTTGAAAGTTTGAGAGTTTATGAAATGTCCCTTTTTCATTCAGGATGATACTGAACTTTGTAGGGAATGATATTTTCGGCTGGAACCCCAGTCCTTTTGCTCTTTGATATGTTGTGTTTCAAGACCTGTGGTCCTTTAATGTCTCTGATGCTAGGTTTTGTATAACTCTAACTGTGGCACCATCATATTTAAATTGTTTTAATCTTGATTCTTTTAATATTTTATCCTTGAGGTGGGCATTTTGGAATTTGACTATGATATCCCTATGAGTTTTTCTTATAGGATCTCTTTTAAGTGGTGATCAATGAATTTTTTTTTCTATTTCCACTCCTCCCCACCATCCTTGTTCTAATACTTCAGGAGATTAAAAAAAAATTCTGTAATGTTAATGGGATATAAGATCTTCCCCACTTATTAATATGCCTCATATGGAACCCTTTAAGGGAAGCTCGCTAATAGGAGACATATATATATATATATACTCTGAGGTTAGTATTTTGCTTTGGGGTTCACTCATTGGAAGAGTGTTCTTGTGATCTGACCAGATGAGACTCTGGGTAGACATTAACAAGTCATCTGGCTTTTGAGATACCCAGATGTTGGTGTTTCTCTCTCTGATAACTATGTATGAATTGCCATGGTCAGACAGTTTTCTGCTAATTTCTCACACAGAAGCCCTGTCCATTGGTCTTTATTTCTCTGCTTATATTTTCTCTGTTTTCTTTGTTTGGATTTTCTTTGAAGTTCAGAATGCTGATTTTTCCATTGAAAATGAATGTAATTAAATAAAAAAAGATTGTTAACCCCTTGAGCAGCTATCTTTCCTAGTAAAACAGATCTAAGAATCTGTGCTGAGAATGGATCCCTGGAGCAGAAGCAAAGAGTTGCCTGCCCAAAGAGGTGAGAGCATGGACAAAGAGCTGCCTGTATATGGATTTAGGCAGAAGCCAGGAGTGGCCAGCTCCTGTGGGAGGAGGAGGAACCATGGAGCTTGGAATTTAGCCCTGGGGCAAGATAAAAACTTTGCAGCAAGGAAATGAGTGTGTTTTCCTGCTGCCTCCCCTTGGGAACCAGGGGGAGGGTAGACTTGCCTATGGTGGGTGGGAGGAAGTGCCATGGACCCCCATGGTTACTTGTTACTTGTTACCAAGTCAACCCTCAATACATGGAAGTTGGGGCTGGAGCAGTGTGAGGAGAAGGACACACCCCCAAGAGAACTTTATGTGGGCATTTTTATTTTGGATTGAAGGAGGAGGAGATGGTTGCTCATTCCCCAAAGACTGACCCCCAAAGAATTTATAGAATGATGTTATGTTATGTTATGTTATGTTATATTATGTTATGTTATATTACATTACGTTATGTTATGCTATGCTATGTTATGTTATGCTATGCTATTCTATGCTATGCTATGCTAGTTATGTTATGTTATGTTATGTTATGTTATATATTTTGATTTAAGGCCATGTGGCCATTCTATTACTGAGTTGATATATTACATATTTTGCAAATGTGATATGTTTCTCTTGTTATTCCTTTTATATTGTCATGGGAATTACATTGATGCAAGTGTCCCCTAAAAGCCGTCTTTGGCCTATATTAGACATGAAAGATCTTGGGGCAACATCTAATACAATGTTTTGCATTATTGTGTCAAGATTCTTTTTTGATTGTAACATTCAGTTAGTTAGATTATTTTTATATTTTCTCTTCTTGATCTGTTCTCCAAATCTGTTGTTTTCCTCATAAGAAGTTTCACTTTCTAGGGGTGGCTAGTTGGTGTAGTGAATAGAGCACCAGCCCTGTAATCAGGAAGACCAGAGTTCAAATCCAGCCTCAGACACTTGACATACTCACTAGATGTGTGACTTTGGGCAAGTCACTTAAGCCCAATTGCCCTGCCTTCTCCCCTCCAAAAAAAAAAAAAGCAGAAAAAAGATGTTTCACTTTCTCTTCCATTTTTTCATCATTTCATATTTTGTTTCATTATTTCTTGATCTTTTATCATTTCACTAGCTTCACTTTGCCTAATTCTAATTTTCAAGGTGTCATTTTCTTCCTTAAGATTCTGGATCTCCTTTTCTAATTGGTTGACTTTCTTTTCACAACCTTCTTGTTGTTCTTTGGTTATTCTTTTCTTTTTTTAATTTTAGTTTTTCCTCCATCTCTCTCATTTGGTTTTTAAAGTATTTTTTATGAACTTCTATGAATTCTTTTTGGGCAGGTGACCATTTGATGTTATTCTTTGGGAGTTTCTTTACTTCAATATCTTTCTCTGAAGATGAACCCCAGTCATCTCTATTCTCCCAATAGCTTTCTTTGGTTGTATTTTTTGTTCTTTGCCTGTGCATTTTTTGTGGTAATAGCTTAATTTTTGTAATCACCTTTAACCCTTGTGTATGGGAAATGGTGTGTTTTGTTATATTCAACATTGTATTCATCTCCAGAGATGAAAGAAAAAGTAATCTTCAAATCTAGCACTCAAAATATCACATTACCAATTTCCTATGCTTAGTAAGCTAAGGAAATTTTAACCTTAATTTTCTTCAAATTAGAGTGACATATTTCATAACAAGAGTGGTTAAAAGATGACATGTTGCTTCTCCATTTGGCACAGTGTAGCATTAAGGTAGAATATAAATGTAGCCTCCAAATGCATATATTTAAATTAGCATATCTCATCATTTCCTATCACCCATGAAAACATTCTTTTTATTTTTTGTAAATAAGAAATGCTTTGCAAAAGAAGACAGAGAACTTCTAAAAGTTCAGACAAAAACCTGAGATTGGACCACAAAACCATAGCATCTTCATTTACTTAATATAATATTTTAAGTGGCAAAGTAATACCTTATATCTACCCCCTTCCAAAAGTGCCAAGCTTCATTCATTCTACCTCCACAATGTCTGTCCCATCATTTTCCTTCTCTAAACTCACCCTAGAGCTGTCAGATTGCAACACCTCTGCATAGCTTCCTAATTGATTTGCATGCCTCAAGTATTTACTCTCTTTCAGCAACCCTACATATAAAGGCAAGATTTATATTCTGAGAGCACAGGTTGGGCAGTGTTACTTTGCCTCTGAACATGCATTAATGATGATCTTTTACCTCTAAGATAAAGTAGAAAATCCCCTATTTGCCATGTAAAAATCTTTATAGTATAATATGAGCCTTCTTTTCCTGGATGATTACATATACTGCCGTTTATGCGCCCTGTGTTCCAGACAAGCTGGCTTGGTCACTATTCTTAGTTCCGTCTGCCAGCATGATGCCTGTGAATAGGCCATTGTCTGTGCCCGGATTACATTTCCTCTGGGCCTGCTCCTCTTCATGTCTCTGGGTGCTCTTCGAGACTCAGCGTAAGGGCAGCGAGGTCTTCTATAAGGTCTCGCCACATTCCTCAAGGGGACGCTGTTTCCCCTTTGAAATGATTTCTCAATCTGGTGTGTTTATAAATTATATGAATGTGTGCTTACAAGTACACATTTTCTTTATTTACTTATATGCGTGTATGCCATTTCCTACAAATGAAATGCATGGTACTTGAGGAGAAACTCTCTTTTGTTTTTTTGTCTTGTATCCCCAGTATCTAACTCAGCACTTTGCAGGTAGTAGATATTGCCAAAGACTTTCTGAATGAAAGATGTTCCAATATATATTTAAAGACATATACTCTAGATGCTTCCATTGCGATTGTGTTGGGCAGAGAATATCTCTGCAATTGATTGAGAAGATGATCCCATGTCATATCTATTTGCATTTGGGATCATAAATGTCCTCTGTTACAGTGTCAGAACCTGAAATTTATCCCAGCTCCATGGCTCCTACAAAAGGAGAATTCTTGTGGCAAAAATGAAAATGACTTTGTTCCACCAATACAGTATCTAGGGTGTGTGTGTATGCACACACATCATATGTGTATGTGCATTTATATGTATGCATATGCTTGTGTATGTGTATACACATATCTACACATACATAACACATGGATGAATATGTGTATGTATTGTAGGTATATGTGTGTATACACATGTGCATGTATATGCACATACACCCATGTACTTACAACACATGGGTATACCTATGTATATGCATGTATATGCATACATTTTATAATGTATTGAGCATGCATGCATGAATTTGCGAACATATACATACTCACATAGACACTATGTATATAATATTGTCAATCAAGTGCAGAGATTCATCTTTATTGGCCCTAGTTCTCTTACCTATAAATTACTGAAAATGGTATATATTCTGTGTGTTGGCTCCCACAGTAATTTTTTGAAAAGTGTTTTGCAAATCTTAAAGTAATATGGAAATGTGGGATTATTCTATGGAAATCTGCTTTAGAGCATCCTTGTCAGTTTAGGCCATCATTGTACCCTCAATATTTGCATGAGGGTAATGACTCATAGTGGTGACTATTTAGGTGATATTCCTTTTCCTAAATCCCTTAAACTAAATTGAGTTAAATATATATCTTTTTGATAAAAAGGAGACTGTCTTATCATCAATGGACTGCAAACAACTTTCAGATCTGATTGTTTCAATATGAAGTATAGTACAAAGTGGACTTTTAGTTCTAGGATTTAGAACTGTGAGGATTCTAAAACATCTGAGGACATTAAAACCTAGGGATCTTTATTGCTTCAGGTCACATAGAAAACATGCATAACCAGGGGTAGCTAGATGGCATGATGGATAGAATACCAGGCCAGATTATTTTGAGCTGCCAAATTACCTTATTGATTTATCATACCAATTATTTTCTTTATGCTTTTTTAAGTAAATCATTATTTAATCTAGAACTACAAGAATTCTGTCTCTTCTTTGCCAATTTGTATATAATTTTGTTATTTTGTTTCATTGAATTACCTAGCATTTTTAAGACTGTCAAATAATAGTGAAAAAGATGTTATCCTTGCTTAAACTCTTTTCCATAAGTGAATGAGATTTTAACATTTCTCTATCATAAATAATACCAAGTGTTGGTTTAAGAAATTAGCATTTAAGGGGTGGCCAGGTAGCACAGTGAGTAAGAGCATCGGCTCCAGTATCAGGATGACCTGGGGATCGAATCCAGGCTCAGACACTTAGCACCCACCCAGAAACACCTGGCCATGTAACCTTGAGCAAGTTACTTAACCCCAATTACTTAGGGGTGGCCAGGTGGCTCAGCAAGTAAGGGCACCACCTCCAGTGTCTGGATGACCTGGGGATCAAATCCGGGCTCAGATACTTAGCACCACACCCAGAAATAACTGGCTATGTAACCTTGAGCAAGTTACTTAACCCCGATTGCTTTTAAAAAAAAGAAATAAGCATTTGATCATGTAAGATATGATTTATAATATTTATTAATCACTTATAAATGTGTACACTGTGCTAAATGTTGGGGATATAGAAATAGGATAGATAGTCCATGGCACTTGGAAGAGAGAAATATGAATCCAACTTAGTTATAGTGTACAGTTATATGGATATATCATGTAATCTCCTAGAAAGAATTTATTTATTTTGCATGATTACGTATCATTGAAATATCATGCGCTTTTTCTGCTTTGTCTCTTTCTGGTTTGTGTATTTGAACCATGCTTGTTTTATTGAAAAGTGTTTTATAGAATGTTTTCTGTCTTTGTTTTTGAAAACAGTTTTTTTGTCTTGTAGGTAGTAATGATTCTTTAAATGTTTGATAAAATTCACTTGAAAATCTATCTGGTTTTGAAGATTTTTCTCTCCTTTGGCAATTCATTTACATCTTTTTTTTGGATTTTGGCTTGTCGGAGATTTCTATTTTTTGTTTTTGTTTTGATAATTGAGGCATTTTATGCTTTTCATTCACTTTCATTCAATTATAAGTTTACCTTGTCTACAATTGTATATATTAGTTTAGTGATAATAAAACAGGGAAAATGGTGATATAAGGAATTCCATTCAAAACACAAAATGTATATAATATCTGGAAACTAACCTACCAGGAGTCTTGTAAGATTCATAGAACTGTAATTACAAAGCACTTCATACAGAAATAAAAGAAGACAAATAAATATAGAGATTGGGGACATACACCAAGTAGCATATGCTACATTCCTTTATGATCTCAATATCAGAATTAATTCCACACCAGCAGATGTAGGTTCTATGCAATGTTTTCATGTAAACACTATCCTGAGATATAGCATTTAGCATGGCCAAATCAAACTAATACTTTCTTAAAAGCCAATGTGATATCCTAATACAATGAAATCCTTATGATATGATCAACTTATATTGATGGATTCTGAAAAATTTCCTGAGTACCTCAGGCAGTTTCTCTACTGGCTTATCTTCTATGGTTAAGTTAAACAATGGTTCAATCTGGAATTCCATGTAGTTAATTGAGCAGTTTGATCAGCTTTAAGAGGTGAACAAATAAGGTCTTTACCATCAAATCCTTAAGTGGATAATCAGTCAGATGGCTGAGAGTACCAGCACTCTATAATATTTACCTAAGATAACCTTGTAGTCTTAAGTAAAATGTTCAGAGTGAAGCAGTCAGCACATAGTACAAAGGCTTGGATTGATGTACAGTGAGTTGTAGAAGTCTCTGACCCCAAATCTCATTTGTTTAATATCTCTGCTTTTTGTTTTGATAATTGGAGTATTTTACATTTTGCATTCACTTCACACACACACACACACACACACACACACACACACATTTGTAAAACCAAACACAAACAGCTTTCCAGAGGACTGCTGCTGTGAATAGCTTTAAGGTTCTAATTGTATAGTATAGTGAACTCTTTATTTATTCAGCAGTAAACTAAAGCAAACATTCACAGAAACCAAAGTACATTATTCACAATGTTATAAGATAAAAACCTATCACTAAAGTGGCCACATAGTTTTCACCAAAGGGACCACATAGCTGTAAGCAAAAGATATCATTCAGTTAGTCCTTAACTAAATCATTCTTAAGGAGTAAGCCTCCTTAAAGGGACACAAAGTACAAAGGTCAAAATTCTCCACCCCTAGGTCACATTGTCTTAATCTCTCAGTCAAAAAGTCTTCTTTCTTCTTGATTGGAGATTAGTTTCCAATCATCCATAAGAAGAACAAGTTACAGATTACAATGTTCTCACACCCCTAGGCCACAGGAAATCATGATCTTCTCAGTCAGCATTAAGTACCCAAGGAAAGGTCTTTTCATCTTGACTTGAGGCTTGCTCCCAAATTCCATGGTTCTTCTTCCATGGGTTCAGTATATGACTGAATCTATCCAATTATCACCTGGATTCACAGGTAGGCAGCTCTCAACTCCTCCTTCATCTCCTCATCCAGCTCTTTGTCCAGTTCCTCATCCAGTTCCATACTGAAGCTCACAGTGAGTCCATTTCAAGTCCTTTGCAGTTTCTGTTTCTGGGAAGACAAAGCTTAACAGAGCCACAATACCATTCAGACACATTGCTGGCACCATAATCAATTCACTATCTGCCTATGAAATCAATACAGACCCACCAACAAGGTCTGAGAACTCAACATACATCATCACTATGGTCCCAAAACCTCTGAAACCCTCCTCCAGAACTTCTGTAAATAGACAACAAGAAAATCTTCTTTCAGGGCTTCCAGTAAGGTCCCAGGGCTTCTGTAAAAATTATCAAAACCAAAAATCAATGCAAACAGAACAGACAAATAGAATGCTGGCCTCCAGAACTGTTCCCCTTCTCAGTTCTGCTCCTCCCAGATTGGGCTTCTCCTTATTTATGGTCATTAGCTCCTTCCTTTTACACCCCTTCCTGTTGTATCAGCAAGTTCCTCCCAGTGTATGTTTCTTAAGTTCAGTTTCTTAACAAAGACGATATAATCAATGACAAGACTAAACTGAAACAAGGCACTAAGTACTTGTATGCTTGCTATTACAATAATATGCATAATATATAAATTGTATGTATTCACCAATCTTCTTGTATTCCATATCCCAATCCTATGTTTGCACAAGTGATTTGTCACATCCAAAATGCAGTCTTTCCTCACCACTTCCACTTAGAATGCAGAGAATCATGGAATTTCATACTTGGAAGAAACCTAAGTAGCTTTCTGGTTCTGATTATACATGCTAAGCATCTTTACTCTAATAAAATATACCTGAAAAGTGGACATCTGGTCTCTACTTAAAGACCTCCAGGGAGAAGGAAACCAAGTATTAACTCACTTACCTCTTGAGTCAGTCTATTCCACTTTTGGACAATTCTAATAATTAAGGGGGGTTTCTTGAAATCTTATCTAAATTTGCCTCTTTGAAACTTCTACCCCTTATTTCTGGTTCTGGAGCCAAATGGCACAAGTCTATTAGCTCTGCCATAAAATTGTACCTCATGTATTTAGAGAATATATCACAAGCCATCTTTTCTCAAGGAAAAATATAACTAGCTCCTTTAAATAGGCAGTTCTCACACCTTTTTTGTCTCAAGACCTACTTATACCATTAACAATTATGGAGGACCCCAAAGATATTTTGTTTATTTAGGTTATATCTTTTGATTTTTACCATCTTAAAAAGGTAATTGATAAAGTTTTTAAAATATTGATTAATTTATTTAGAATGGCAATAATAAATCATTGATGTGTTAATAAAACCTTTTGTGAGAATAACTTTATTTTCCAGCCCACTGAAAAATAATGAGAAGAATGACAGTGAAGGATGACAAATTTTTGCAAAACTCTTTAATATTAGTCTTACTTAGTAGAAGACAGTTAGATCCTCAAATCGTCATTCAACTTGCTGTAATATACAGTTTTGGTTGAAGTATATGAAGAAAATTTGACCTCATACAACTATGCAATTGGAAAATGGAGGAATATTTTAATAATAAAATAGTATCATTGTGTTGTTATAAAAATAATTTTGATTTTGTAGATTCCTGACAGGTTTTGAGGACTGGTCCAAGGGTAGGTGAACATCACTTTCCAGACTGCTGGATTTATAACTCTTCACCACCCTGGCACCCTTTCTCTGTATGCTCAATTTACCTATGTCTTTCTTTAATTATCACAACCAGAACTGAGCACAATATTCTAGTAAGGTCTAAGAAAAAGTGAATACTCTGTGCTTATGACCTCCTCATTCCTGATAAACTAGACCTCCCTTAATGCAGCCCAAGATCACATTATACATTTTGCTTGTCATATAACATTGCTAAGATAAAGAGAACTTGCATTTTCCTTTTATTTTAGTGAATAGGAAGAAAAAAAAAGAAGCAAAATAATAATTGAATATCTCTACCTACTCTTTCCACCCAGTTATTATCATCCTATCAACCCCAGGCAAAAGTTTTATACAATCTTTAAGGTTTCTTTTATCCCATAAATTTAAGTTGATATAAGAATTTCTTGTGCCTCCACATTTATCTCTTCAAATTTCATTTTTCTACTCATTGTAATAATCACCTTTTCTGTCTTCAAAATTTCCTTGTTAAGCATCTCCCTCTAAAAGTCCTGTGAGGATCTCCCAATCCTCTTGAGCTTAATTACCTCATAGAATGGTAGTCTATGGACTTCTCTATTTTCTTCCTCTGAACATTTTAAAAGCCACTTTTCCAAAATGCACTCTGAATGATAGATAAGCCCTTCTTTTTTCTACTTTGCTCCAAATTTTAGGTGGAAGTGGTCCCTTTTTCCTGGGGTTCTCATCATCTCTACCTCAATAATCAATTCTTTCCAATTCAATCCAATAATTGGATTCAGAATATGATGCCCCTTTTATTGCTTCCTCTATCTTTTGGAGGATGAAATTGTAACTAAGGTTAGTCAAATAATTAGATGTTTTGCTTTTAGCAGAAAGAGAACTCCAGGTGTCCAGAAAATTATGTCCGTGCCACACCTCTATGCCACGTTTCCAAACTTACAAACTCTTTCCCAAATTCCTCATTTAGTTCCATCTTCTGTCCAGGTAGTCTGTAATATACTTCAAAGTTCAACAAGAAAATGCTCTTAAATTTGATTTGAATCATTAACATTTTCCATATCAATTTTTTAAGTCTAGACAATAAAATATGCAGCATGGAAGTTTTTATGTAACTTAAAGGTAGGCAGAATAGATATTTCTACCTTTTCTCTCCCCACACTTCTCCAAGGGAGAATTTTAATTCCTTCCAGGAGGAAAATCAGGAAGTTTGGAGCAAAGTCCACCACTCAGATCTCCTCAGGAAGAGGAAATGTTGGTTTAGGGTTTTATCTATCTGCTCATTTAAATATTTTTTGTCTAGGGGTTATTTTCAGATTGAAACTAACTTCCAATTGCTGTATTATTGGGAGAGGGAGGAAGGAGGATCCCAACTTTTTATCCAAGTATTAACTTGCTTCCTACCATATACCACTTCCACAACAAATATACATAATGAATAGCAAAGAAACCCATGTATCCAAATCATAAAATATATAAATTAGAAAGGAATGCATAGGATAATATATACCAGACCATAGAGAATGAAGGAGTTCTCCTATTGGGAATGAGATAACAGTTCAAATTGAAGAAAGAATCCTGAGTATAACACAAGGGGTAGTCTCCTTAAGTCTCTAGTGTAATAAACTGGCAGCAGAGACATGATGGAGATTGTATGTACCTCACACGTCTTACCACAATCCTTTTCCTTCATTAACCTGAAATGGAGTTGTCCTCCTCTGTTTTTCCTCTTGATACTGGAAGGCAGAAGCACCCACAGTTTTTTGAAGTCTGAGGAATCCTGAAGGGAATTGTAGAAGCCTGGAGCTTTCCCACTCCCAGCAACTCCTCCCCAACTCTCATGAAGGGCAGACCATTCATTTTCAATAATGAGGAGAAAGAGTCATAACAATGGATTTTAGGACAGGGGTCAGGGTTACACAAATAAAAAACAATGAAATATCTCCTCTCCTTAAGAAAATTACATTATATCAAATGTCATATCTGGTCTTTACTAGGTGATTTAGATAAGTATTATAGTACCTAAGAGGAGAAAGAGATCAATATTTTCTTGGATGGTCAAGGAAGACTTCACAGATCAAGTGGATTGTAGTCTATAGGCTTAGGAGGAATTCCTAATTCAACTCCCTTTTATAGAGGAGAAAACAGGAAATTTGAAGGGAAGAAATTTATTCAAGGTCATACAGGTAGTAAGGGTTGAGCTGGGTTTTGAACTGATGTTTCCTTACAAATCTATTATTTCTTCTACCTTTCCCCACTTTCTATAAAGCACTAATATATCTCAAGGACAACAAAATCCATTGACAGAGCACACATTATTAAGAGTCCTTAATAAAAGGAGTTTGGGAGACTAGAGTAACAAATGATCATTGGGGTAGTTTAGGCAAGACTCAAGATGTCATTTCCCTATTTTCTAAACAATCCTTCACTTCATATGTTTCGTTCTTATGATTCATAAGAGGTGGGATAGTCAGCGGGAAAGCTAATATTGTCTCACCTTTGGGTAAATCATTTCCTGGTTTCATACTTGATGACTATGTTATTTGGATTGCAATTATAAAAATGCCACATCTGTCAAGATCAAGAAAACAAGGACAATGTGAAATTTAAGGTTCACTGCAGCAGGTAGCTGTACACATTGGTCATCACAGACATAGAGAAGACAGAGAAACTTAAACAGTCCCTGCCTCCTGGTTTGGTTGTGAAGGAGCTGAAGTGAAGGAATAATTTGTTGTTCCACCTGTATTAAAATATAGGGGAAAAAAAGAAAAAAATAAGAATCTTTAATTGAATACAATGTTCCTTTCTCCCTCCTTTGACATATGAGGAAACTGAAACCCATAGGATTGAGAAAGATATATGCAATATCTGGATCCTTATATTGTAGTCATTACTCCTTGCAAGCACAAGTTCCTTCAAGACCTAGGAAATCGACCTGTGCATCCTTCCTTTTAGTTGACCTGTTTTAACGGCATGCATGTCTGACACTGACCACCAGAGATATTAGCTAGTTCTGCACCAGTTGGCACAGGTGTGCACCAACAACTTCTCTAGGGGGGTTTGATTGACCTCAAAAGGCTGAACTTATGCCTAGTCAGCTGCACAGCACAAACCATCTGTCTCAGATGTTCTAGCAGTTTGCTTCAGTCAGGGATTGTTAACCTTGAATCTCAGAACCTTTCCCCCACTATTTCCCCCAGCAGCTTTTCCCCCTGATACCTCAACAAAGCTCATCAGCATTACTTTTTAATGCCTGCATTCAATAGTCCCAGAGCACCCCTGTCACAGCAAATATTTTTTGGTTCCTCTGTTATCTGTCTTGACTGCCTTTTCAAGAGGGATTATAAGTTGACCACTAGCTTGCCTTCTGTTTGATATGACTGCACATCCCTTCTTTAGTCAAATCTCCCAAGGTGAAATTTGATAGTTATACATACAAAATACATTTAGGTTAAAAAAAAAACTACTTCAGAACTACAAAATCAGTCTACAAAAAGGATTAATTAAGCACCTATTCCATACCAGATACTGTTCTAGGTCCTCGAAGTACTGCAGACATTGGGCAATTAAACTTTGGGGCTAGGAGCATTGTGATTCCAAAAGCTCTTTAGTTCAGGGTCCTGGGCTATTCCCATTGGGATCTGAGGGGGGATGGTGATCAGGGTGGTGGGAGTGGAAATTTGACTTGGCTTGCACATTTGGCTTCCTGCCACCCTCCAGAACGCCTTGCTAGATGAGCTGGGCTGACTTGTTTGCCCTGTGAGAAGCAATTGATTGGCATTTGGTGGGGATGGTTGGTCCCTTCTCCACAGGAGCTGCTTTCTTGGATGGTGGCTATAAGAGCTAAACTGAAAGCAGGATCAGTAGTCCAAGAGATGCTGCCATTACCAGATCTCTAGTGCATAAACTTCTATTGGAGGTAATTGATCAACAGTTTTTGCTGGTGGCAATGATGAAGAAGTTCATCTTCTCCATAGTTATTTCTCCTTTCAGTGGAGGCTATGGGGAGGAAATCTGTTGGTTTAGGAGACACTGCTATTCCCAACCAGGGGTGGAGAACCTGGGGCCTCAATGCCACATTTGGCCTTCTAGGTCCTCAAGTGTTACCTTTTGACTGAGTCTAAGTTTTACAGAACAAATCCTTTTATTAAGGGGATTTGTTCTGTGAAGTTTGGGTTCAATCAAAGGGCCACACTTGAGGACCTAGAGAGCCACAGGTAGCCTTGAGGTCCCAGGTTCCCCAGTCTTGCTAAGACCCTTGGGATCATCATATTGGCTCTATCTCTATCAGTTTCTGGGGGAAGTGGTACTAAAGGTAGCAGTGGTGGTGTTCTCTCTGTCAGGGTGCCTTTCTACTTCTTTTTTTGGAAAAGAGAAAACAAAGTGTGAATAATCAAATGACCTGGGGCCATTGTAAAAGCATTTCCCTCAATGCTTTGAAATAAGTATATTCTATAAATGTGGTGGGAAGAAGTTTCTGAATTGGGTTTACTTAGTGTATAATTACGATAATTCCATGGGTTCAAAATGCTCATTTTTGTAAATAGAAACAATATCATAGAACAGATGTAAGTTTTTAAAGAGGAAATGTCAGGAAATAAAACCAACCGACCAAATCAATGGTATTCTATTTTTCATGTGTTTTTGACCTTAGTGTAAGAACATATTCCAAAATCATATTAGCTGGAGCCCTGAAGGGTTATGAGAACTAGATTGGAGGCAGGGTGGATGGTTCAAGAGATAGGAAATGGAAAAGGAACTCTTCCAGTGAATTTTGTTTTCATGTTACTATGAAATTACTTTCAGTACATCTGATTGGTGCTCTATGCTTTCATCTGACCAGTTGTCCTTTTGATTTGGTATTGGTATGCATTAGAAACCAAACTGTTGTAAGTTGCCATGTGCTATGATGTGGAGCAGGAAAGAAGCATCCTTATTCACAATGGAATGAGCGGTAGATAATACAGACTGTCAGCTGAGGCAGAGGAAGAAATTAGTCAGGAAAAGGGCTTTGTTTATGCATGTGTTGTCATGTTTAAAAGGTCATATTCACATGCCTCTTCAAATACAGTCATGGAATTAAAATCTCATATTATTTTACTTTTTATTTTTAGTTGGGGGAAGGGATATGGAGGCCTGGAACCAATCTAATTTTAGAGAAGAGAAAATTAAGTCACAGAGACAGCAAATCCAAATACTAAATATTTACAAAATAAAGACAAGGTAATTTTTCTACTGCATAAAGTAGGCTGTAAAGGAACAAAATAAACACAAAGTGCTAAGAGATGTCAAAGAAGAAGATTATTTCCCCCTCTGAGAATAATGGGGAGGCTTTTCAAGAGGAAGCAATGTTTGAAGAGGCCTTGAATGGTATAATCTATCATTTAATTGACAAACATTAATTGAGTACCTACTATGTACCAAGCTCTATGCTAAGAGATGCAGATACAAAGATAATATGAAGTAAATAGGGTTACATGCTCTTAGGGGATACAACACATGCAAATATAAAACATAAAATATTTTTACAACATAAATGCTATATGTACCCAGAAAGGCCTGATATAGGAGGTCAGCATTTGAGTTGAGTTTTGACCAGAAGTAAGGATTCAAAAAGGGAGAATTAAGGAGGAAAATCACAGAGGACAGACAGTTTGTACAAAGATGTGTAGATAAATGATGGGATGTTGTGATGGGAAACAGCAAAAAAGGCCAATTTGCCTGGACTGAAGAGTGTGTGCAGGAGAGTAAGGCATAATAACGCTGGAGAGGTGGTAAAGAGCAGGGTTGTAAAATACTTTAAATGTCAAAGACAGAAGTTTATATTTGAATCTTAGGGTAATAGGGGCTTGAGATTACTGAGTAAGGGGGCTGGGTTGGCATAACATAATTAGATGTGTGTTCTAAGAATAACCACTCTGGCAGTCATGTGGTGGTTAGATTGGAGAGGGCAAACACTTGAATTAGGGAGACTAATTAGAAGTCTATTTCAAAAGTCAAAGAGAGGGATGAAAGTGTGACCTATAGTGATAAATAATTCAGCAAATGAACTTTGAAAAGTTTTAAAGTCTTAAAGAAAGGTATATATTAATATAATAACTTGTATTTATTAATAATATTATTAATACTTTATGAATTCATATATGCATATGAAATGCTAATATTTCAAGTAGCAGAATATGAGAAAATGCCATTCTGGAGAAATACAAAATAGACACCAAATCCCAAAGGTGAGAAAGCAATGCAAAACATAGGAAGTTTATCTAGTGCAGTTTGGGAAGAACATAGAACATATTAAAGGGAACATTGTAAGGTATTAGCTTATAACATTAAAGTTGTTCAGATGTTTTCAGTTATGTCCAACTCTTCATGACCCCATTTGATGTTTTCTTGACAAAGATATTCAATTAGTTTACTATTTCCTTTTCCAGTTCATTTTACAGATGAGGAAAGTGAGGTAAACTGGGTTAGGTGACTTGCCCAGGTTCACAGAGTTTGTGACTGTCTCAGGTCCTACTTGAACTCAGGAAAGTAAATCTTCTGGACTCTAGGCCTGGAATTCTATCAGCTGTGCTAGTGATCTGGCCCATATAAAGATAATACCTACTGCATAGAAGTAATGTACTTCTGCTTTCACCTAACATGATTGAGTATGCATTATTTCTTAGAACTTAGGTACCAAGAAAGTTTCTGAGCAATGGTGATAATATTTTATACTGTGTATTTGGAAGATACATTTGACAGTAGTATGAGAGGTAGATTAGCTAGATAAGATATTACAACAAGAGACAGGTCACAACAATTAGGTACACATTGATTTGATTCAACTTAAGATATTTAATTAGTGAATACAGAAATGTAAAAATTGTGAATGTGCAGTATCTGTTTCTTAGACTGCATGAACCTCATTTGTCAAAATTGATGATTTGATCACTCTGCACTGTGCTCCATTTCCCTTTCCTGCTTTTCAGCTCCCTTTAATGTATTTTCTTTTCTCATTAGAATGTAAACTCCTTGAGATCAGGGACCATCTTGTTTTCTTGTGTTCATATCCTCAGCACTTAGCACAGTACCCAGAATATAGATTCTCTCTTTCTCTGACTTCTCTTTCTTTGTCTCTCTATTTCTTTCCTCTCTTCTCCTGTCCTCTCCTCCTCTTCTTCTTCCTTCTTCTCCTTTTCCTCCTCTCCTTTCTCTCTCTCTCTCTCTCTCTCTCTCTCTGTCTCTCTCTGTCTCTCTCTCTCTGTCTCTCTCAGTTTTTTGTATCCCAGTCATAGAAAAAGACATACTATAGTACCCCAGAATCAGGAAGACCTGAAATTCAAATCCCACCTCTGACACATAATAGATGTGTGACCCTAGGGAAACTGTTTAAACTTCTAGTGCTCCCAGGAAACTCTTCAAGTCCATAAATTGTAAACCAAGAAAGGTTTTTCTCACTGGGAATTCCTCAATCAATTAAATCATACATCTAGACTCCTATCTCTCACCCTTCATTTTCCCCTTACAACACCTGAAATATGTCAGGCTTGGGATAAGAGCATGGGATGTAATTAAAACTGAAACAATTTCTGTTGTTAGAAAACTTAAGCTGGAAGGCTCAACAAATATCCAGGTAAATACAAATTATACTAAAAAGGCATTTTTTTAAATTATAGAGCACCCATGGGAGGGGTTCAGAAAAAGCCTTGAAATAGAAATAGCACTTGACCTGAGATTTGAAGGGAGCTATAGTTTCAAAGAGTTGGAGGTGATGAGTGAAAACGTTGCAGGCAGAGGTATCAAGGTAAGAAATGGAGTGTCATTGAGGGGCAATGGCAAGAAATGAAACGAAAGTCAGCTATCTGAAAAGCAGAATCAATTGGACTTTATCATTTATAGAATGTGAGCAAATAGGATGAAGAGAGTCAAGTATTTTTGTTAGTGAAGGGCAATAGAATGACCTCCGTGTATATTTGAATGAATCATTTGGTGTTGGTGGGGTGATGGTATGTGTAAGAAAATAATATTAGAGCCTGTGCGTCTTGAGATTTAAGACACTGTTCACAAGAGGTAAATAGACCTTGAAAAGAGAAATAGTAAGGCCCTGAAGGGCAATCAGATCTAAGCAATAGGTCTGAGGCTCCTTGTTATCTCTAGCATCAATTAAAAAAATATTTTGACTTTTGAAGGCCTTCATAAGCCACCCCCTTCTTATAGGTGAAATGGCACAGTGGATAGAACTCTGACTGTAAAGTCAGGAAGCTCTGAATTCCAATCCAGTCTTATTTGACTGTGTGACCCTTGTGCAAACCACTTAACCTCTGTTTGCTTCAATTTCCTAAATTATAATATGGAGATGACAATATCATCTACCTCCCAGGGTTATAAGGATCAAATGAGAATTTTAGAGTGCTTAGCACAGTGCTTGGCACATAATAGGAGTTAAATAGATGCTTCTTCCCTTCCCTAGGTTTCCAGGCTTCTTACACTTTACTACCTTCCACACATTCTCCAATCCAGTAACAATGGCATCCTTGCTGTTCCTCACATGTGACACCTCATATCTTGATTCTGAGGATTTTCACTGATTGTCCACTGGGACTATTTCCCTCTTCTACCTTCCCTAACTGTCCTCAAGCGTGAACTTAATATCCCACCTTCTACACTTTTTCCAGTCCTCCCTCTGAGCCCACCTCCCATTTATCTTGTTTGCGGATAATTGTTTGCATGTTGTCTCCCCCATGAGAGCAAAAGCTTATTGACAACAGGGTCTGTTTTCATTTTGTTCTGAGTTTTTTGTTTGTTTGTTTGGTTTTTGTTTTCGTTTTTTGCCTTACTTTGTATCACCAGCACTTAGCACACTGCCAGATACAGAGCAGGAACTTAATAAATGCTAAAGACTGACTAAAGGCCAGCACCACAGCAAACTCAGATTCCTAGACTTTTAGCAGAGTACCCAGTGATTGTTTTCAGAATGTCTCTTTCAGGATGGTTTTGAAGCTTTAGTTCAGGCTGGCTTTCCTTCCTGGTAGCACAACGGAATGCCTGTGTTTCAAAGAGAAGTTGCCAGAATGGATTGTGCTTAGATAAAGGATGATTTACCATGCTCAAGGATGAGTTTGTTTTGTTTTAAATAAAGGCTATTTGTGGTGAACTTGGAAAGAAGCTGCCAAGTGGGAAGAGATCTTTCCTTAAACAAATAAGTGACTTTCAAAGCATAGCCTGAGAAGGAGGTGATCTATGATGTTTACTCTTTCTCTTGACATGAAAAACTTGGCTTAAAGAGTGGCATTGTAAAAAGAGTTTGAGAGGAGAAGTTAAGAAACCTGGGTTCTGGTGAACTTCTCCCACAAACCCACTGTGTAATTTTAAATAACTACAATATGGCAAAGAAGAAAAAAACAATGGTTTGGGGGTCAGAAAGAACTGGGGTTAAATCTTACCTCAGATAGATATTGTCTGTGTCAACCAGGACAAGTCATTTAACTTTCATTTCCCTGTTTGTTTTTCAGTTCATGATCATGATGTTGACTCCCCTACCCCCACATAAAAACAAACAAAAAAAAACCTCATTGTTAGAAAACTCATCACAAATGGAATTACTTAAATTTTGTTTTGTACATCTCCTTAGGACCTTTAGTTGCCTTTGTTTCTTTAACGGGAGGGTTGGAGGATAGAGAAAAAACTCTTCCCAAAGTCGTGCTTTACAGAGGAATCAAAATCCCACCAACTTTGTATTTCCCACCAGCTGTTTTGCTTGGTTTCAACTCCACCATCACCATACCCTCCGGCGTCCTGTCCTGCCCCTTTCAACTTCCTTGTGCGTATTGTCTTCCCTCACTGTATTCTATGCTCCTTGAGTGCAGGAGCTATGTTAAAAAAAAAAAATGTTTCCAGACTTAGCAGAATATCTGGCACATAGTAGGAGCTTAACATACATTTGTTGTATAGTATTCAGTTTCTC
The DNA here is from genome assembly GCF_028583685.1 of Petaurus breviceps papuanus. Classification (NCBI taxonomy): domain Eukaryota; kingdom Metazoa; phylum Chordata; class Mammalia; order Diprotodontia; family Petauridae; genus Petaurus; species Petaurus breviceps. The sequence goes on along the minus strand of NW_027187298.1, from coordinate 6,805,487 downwards.
AGCCTGAGGTTCCTACTTTAAGATAATAGCACTCCCCTCACAGCCTTATTGTGAAAATAAAATGAGGTAATGCAGGTAAAAAAAAAAACATTTTATAACAATTAAAACACCATATAAATATTTGCTGAGTGATCCTGGGCAAGGTACTTAACCTCCAAGAGTCTCAGCTTCCTAATTTATAAATCTATAGGTTGGACTAAATGATCTCTAAATCTTTTTCAACTATAAAATTCTACAAAACCAACTTTTTAAAACACAATAATTCACTTAAGTCTATAGCAGGGCCATTATACTGTTATATAGATTCATATTTGAGTATATGCATATCTGTGTATGATCTCCTTGAGCTAAAGAACTGTTTAGGTAATGTCTTTAGATCTCAAATGCTTAGCAGAGTGGAACAAAATAGGTTCTTGATATTTACTGATTGAATGCTTGGCTGACAGTCACTCATATTCTAATCAATATCAGCAGCCTTCTTTCCTGACATTTGGCAATTCTTCATCTATCAGACACTGACAAACTGGTAACTAAATTAAGCTGACCTAAAGTGCTTGGATAGTGTAGCTGAATTCGCAGTTGCAAACTGATCTCAGATGTGCAAGGTCCATAGCGAAGAAGGAAATATGACCATTTTTTGCGATGTTGAAAACCTCGGTGGAAAGGAAGAGCTGGGTTGAGGCCTTAGCAGTCTCCAATTGGCCAATTAGAGCTGAACTGTCCTGTTTTCCAACTGGCATATGTTAAAACATCATCAAGAGGTAATAGTTGCTCTACTAAGAGATCACTTAGACTCATGGAACCTAATCATTTGAAGGAATATCAGGCACCATCTGGGCTAAACTATATCTTTGAGGGAGTTGGTCATCACCAACTTTGTGGAGTCATGAAGAACTGAGTGCAAAGTCTACCTCAGACATTTACTAAGTATCTGCATCAATCACTGAAGTACTCTCCGTGACAGTTCCACATCACAATAATGATAGCATGCACCTAATAGGGTCTTTGTTAGGATCAAATGATATCAAATGTGAAATGCTTTGCACACCTTAAAACATTACAGACAGAATAGCTATTAATAAATGTTACCTCTGAATCACAATCCATTTTAAAACATAGATGAAAAACAGTAATCTGCTCTCTATCCGAACAGTTCCAGTAATGGGGAACTTACTGATTCCTAAAATAGTCTATTCCACTTTTGGACAGCTTAATTTATTGGAATGTTTTGCTTTTCTCAATACAAAATCTGATGTTTTATAAATTTCATTTATTGCCTGGAACTCAGTGATGGCAGAAACTGAATCTTGTCCAAATTTTTATTTCCCTTAATACCTTCCATAGATATTTGTTTGCAGTTGGTACTTAGTACCTGTTGAGTTGATGTGACCTTTGAGGTGAAGGGAAGGGGGAAGAGAATATGCATGAATATAGGACCTACTATGTGCCAGATATTCTGCTAAGTACTTCACAAGTGTTTTCTCATTTGATCCTCACAAGTTGGTCTTCCCAGTGACCCTATGGGTTAGGTGAAATTATTATCCCTATTTTACACTTGAGTAAAATGAGTCAGAGGTTAAGTGATTTGCCCAGGGTCATATAGCTAATAATTGTCTGAGGTCAAATCTGAGCTCAGTTCTTCCTGATTCCAAGTTCAGTGCTCTATCCATTGCACTACTTTAGTGACTCTAAGCAGAAGTCTTATCTCTCTTCCATGTGACAGCTTTTAACATATTTGATAACTATATTGTCATCCCCCCAATATTTTCTTCCTCAGACTAAATAATCTTGTTTCCTATAACTGATCACATACATAATCTTCCTTGCAACTCAACCCTTTTCTTGGTCTTTGAAATTTTCTTGTGTTATGACAACTTTTGAAGAAGTCAAGATCCTTTTAGTCAATTTGGCTCTTACTAAAGGCAATTCCATACACTAAAATCTGATGTTTTGCCATTTGTCAGCCATGTTGAAACAAATTGAAAATGTGATTTATTTTCAGATGGGAATATTCTTCTTCAACTGTTAATATTTTTCAATAGGAATTAGTGCATTAGTAAAATTACAGAAATGTGTGATTGTGGGGGATGGGGGTCAGATTTCATAGAACTGCTAGCATGACATGGACAATCAGATTTGTACTTCTATTGTGGAATGAGGAAACACCAATACACACTATTTAAGATTAAATAGAGATGCATGTTGCTTTTTTTTGGTCTCAAGTATCAGTTCTGACACACTGGGATATATGGGTCTCATGATTTCCTCTCATAAAATCAACTCCAAAATGAACTATTACTCTCAGAAAGGGGCTTTAATTGTGTTATTCCTAAAACCATATGAAATTTTTTTTTGTTTTCTAAAGAAAACATTGTGCCTGCTCTTTCCTCTGGAAGTTTTGACATTAGGAGAAAATCAATAAAGCTCTGACCTTGAAGCACTATGATTCTCATAGACCTGGGACTTAAAATTGTGGGTTTCCAAACTTTGAGCCCACTACCTGATAGCATGGATATTATGCACTGTTTACCCTTCGTTCATTCGTTCGTTCCTTCCTTCCTTCTTTCCTTCCTTCTTTCTTTTCCCCCCTCTCCTTCCCTCTCTCTCTCCTTCTCTCCCTCCCTTCCTTTACAAAGCCAAGCAGTTCACTCCTGGGGGGTGTGTGTGGGTCCATCATATTAGTGTTGGATTGACTTCGGGCAGCCCATCAGCTTAGCCTACTGTAGCTTAGAACTCTTAAGCTCCAGGCTCCACCAGTCTTAGCCTCTCTAGGAGCAGGGATTACAGGTGAGCATCACCATGTCTAACTTTTTTCTTTATCTTTAATGAAGAAAATACACAACAGGGCCTGATGGCGAGGTTGTATGTTTCCTTGGTAATTCTTAGAGCACTGTTCTTCCTTGTGGTCACTTTGTTTCAAGAGTCACAGAATCATAGCCATAAAATGTAAGTTCCTTGAGGGAAGGGACTATTTTGCTTTTTTTCCTTTGTATACCCAGTGCCTAGATCACTGAATAGCACATAACACTTAATAATGCGTACTGATTGCTTGGTTACCTGATCCAACTTGTACCTAAAGAACAATCCCTTCTGTAAGACAGCCAATACCTAGTCATCCTGGCTTTGTTAAAAAAAAATCAATTAAAAGGTAAATTCCTAACTCGCCAGGCAGCCCATCCCTCTTTTACATTCTTTTAATAATTAGGAAAGTCTTCTTTACCACAAACCTTCATTTTTCTCTCTTCAACCTCTACTCATTCTTCCTGGTTCTTTCCTCTGGGGTCGAACAGAACAAGTCCCATTTCACTTTGAACACTTGAAAACACTTTCCATGACCTGCTAAATTTTCTATTTTCTAGTCTAAGTTCTCCATGTTCTTCAACTAATCTTTGTATGATATAAAACTGAGTACTTCTCCATCTTCTTGTCCTCCTCTGCACAATATCCATCTCATCAACATCTCGCTTGAAACCTGGCACCCAGAATGCAATGTACCATTGCAGATGTGATCTTCCCATGGCAGGCTGCAGGTGGACTGTTACGTTTATATCCCTTGATGCCTCATTCCCCTTAGTGTGACTTGATATTACAATAATTTTCCTGACTGCTGTAGTAGATTTTTGACTCATATTGAACTTGAAGTCCACTAAAATTTCATCTTATTAGAATTGGCTTAAATTTTTAGCCTGCCAAAATCTTCTTTGAAGCATAAATCATTTACTGAGTCAGTGTGAATTTGGAAAGCAGGCCATGTATGCTTTTATGCTGAGTCTACTGCTTTGTAGTATGAATGAAAGGCTCTGGCCTTTTCCTCATCTCTTACAAAGAGAATCTTGATCAGTCATTGATAATGAGGTTTAAAGTGTCATTGGTTACTCTCAGAGAACAGATTTTCTTGTAACCTCCCTCCTTTCCTTTCTCTTCCACTTCAAGAATCAAGGGCAGTGTGGAAAGATGATGGATTTCAGTGAAGTTAAAGTTCCGGACAACACAATACACCAGGACTTTCTACTTTCAAAGTATCATTATTAAAGGAAATATAACAACTCCTCAAAATGGAGAGGTAGTAGATTAGTGGAAAGGGTGCAACATTTGAAAACAGGAGACAAGGTTTAATCTAGTCCATCTGTCTCCAAACATTAACATTGAGCCAAGAACTCTACAAAGATCTAGGGATACAAAGGCCAAGTTGAAACAGTTTCTGCCTATAAGGGTCTTACACTCTCACTGATAGAGATAGCAGGGATATACACAGGCATACATACAAATCAGACACGAAACATTTTATAAGGGGCTAGGGGGCAGTGGTAGTTGGAGAGATTGGGAAAAGCTTCACTTAAAGCAGAGCCTTGTTTAATACTAGGTATCTATCCACTAAGAGGGGGAGAGGTAAGGAGGAAGGGAAGTCTAAGCTTGAGGGATGCCCAGTGCAAAGGATACCCTAAACTTGAGTAACAATAAGAAAGGCAGTTTGCCTGGACCACTTTGTATAATAAGATGAGTAATAGAGAATTTGGAAAGGGAAGAGTAGGAGCATTTGTATGTTGTTGTTCAGTAATTTCAGTTTTATCTTATTATTTATGACTTGATTTAGAGTTTTCTTGGTTAAGATACTGGAGTGATTTGACATTTCCTTATGAAGCTCATTTTACAGATGAAGAAACTGAGGCAAATAGGGTTAAGTGACTTGCCCAGGGTCACACAGCTAGTAAGTATCTGAGGTCAGATTTGAAATTAGGATGATGAGATTTCAGGCCCAGCACTCTGTGCAATGTACCACCTAATTGCCCCTAACACTGTGCTAATCATTTTGCAAATATTATCTCCCTTGATCTCAAAAAACAAACCTGGGAGGTAGGTGCTTTAGTTATCCCCATATTGCAGGTTGAAGAAATTGAGTCACACAGAGGTTGTGACCTGCCCAAGGTCACCCAATTATAAGTATCTGAAGACAGATTTAAACTTGTGTCTTCTTGACTCCAGTTCCAGCATTCTATCCATTGTACCACCTAGCTGCTTCAATTTGACTAGAAAGTTAGTTTAGAGTCAATTTGCAAAAAGCTTTTAGCACTGAACACTTAGTTTCTTTTTTTTAATGTTAGCTAGTATTATTTTTACTTTTATTTTCATTTTTCAAATGCTTTATTAACTTCTGCTTTACATCATTAATTTCCACCAGATTTTTAGTTACAAATTTTCTCACCATTTTCCCCCTTCCCATCGCCCTGAAATAGCAGTCCCACAAGATATCCCCTCCTCCATTCTGCTCTCTCCCATATCTTCTCCCATACCACCTTCAACTTTTCCAGTAAGGTATGGTGGATCTCTATGCCCCAGTGCCTGTATATCTTATTTCCCAATTACATATAAAATAGTATTGATAATAGTATGTGTATATATATATATATGTATATATATATATATATATATTGTACATTTGCTTTTAAAACTTTGAATTCCAGATTCATTCCCATCCTCCCTTTATTACTTACGGGGAAGATAAGCAGTTCAGTATAAGTTGTACACAGGTAGCTAATGCAAAATATTAACATATTAGATATATTGTAAAAGACTGACTATATTTCATTCCCTACTATCCCTCCCCCCCACTTGTTCTATTCTCTACTCCTATCCCATCCCTTTTCAAAAGAGAGGGCTTCCAACTTCCCTCCCCCTAGCCTTCCCTCCCTTCCATGATCCCCCCTCGAATCCCCTTCCCAACTACTCACCTGGAGGGTGAGATACCCTATTTATTGTGTATTTCATTCCCTCCCTGAGCCAAATTCAATGAGAATAAGGTTGATCCATTCCCTTTTGCCTTCCTATTATTCCCCTCCATTGTAACAATTTTCCCTTGCCTCTTCTATAAGAGATAGATTAACACATTCTGTCTTTCCCCATCTCCTCTCATTATATTCCTCTCCCACCTCTTAATTTCATCCCTACCTATTAAATTGGTCCTGTGCCCTCTATCTATGTATACCTGTAAACATATATATATATATATATATATATATACACACATTCATATATGTATTCATATGCTTGTATACCCTTCAAAATACATATGTATTTCTATTCCCTTCAACTATTTTGATATTGAGAAAAGTTTTATCAGTTACACTTATCATTTTTCCATATAGGAATGTTAATAGTTCAACTTTGGTAAGTTCCGTATGATTTCTTTTCCCTGCTTACCTTCTCATGCTTCTCTTGTTTCTCGTATCTGAATGTCAAATTATCTATTGAACTCTGGTTTTTTCATCAAGAATGCTTAAAAGTCCTCTATTCCACTGAATGACCATATTTTCCCCTCAAACATGATACACAGTTTTGCTGGGTAGGTGAGTCTTGGTTTTAATCCCAGCTCCTTTGCCCTCCAGAATATCATATTTCAAGCCCTTAGATCCCTCAGAATAGAAGCTGCCAGATCCTGAGTTATCCTGATTGGGTTTCCACAATATTCAAATTTTTCTTCCTGGCTGCTTGAATATTCTCTCCTTGATCAGGGAATTTCAGAACCTGGCTATAATATTCCTAGGAGTTTTCCTTTTGGGATTTTTTTCAAGAGGTGATCAGTGGATTCTTTCAACCTCTATGTTGCCCTCTTGTTCTAAAACATCAGGGTGGTTTTCCTTGAGAATTTCTTGGAGGATGATTTCTAGGTTCTTTCTTTGATCATGGCTTTCAGGTAGTCCAATAATTTTTAAATTATCACTCCTGGATTTCTTTTCCAGGTGAGTGGTTTTTCCAATGAGATATTTCACATTGCCTTCTATTCTTTTATTTGTTTGGATCTGTTTAACAGCATCTTGATTTCTCATAAAGTCATTAGTTTCCATTTGCTCCAGTCTAATTCTGAAGGAATGATTCTCCTCAGTGAGCTTTTGAGATTCTTTTTCCATCTGGCAAATTTGGCTTTTTAAAGCATTCTTCTCCTCATTGACTTTTTGAGCCTCTTTTGCCATTTAAGTGAGTCTGTTTTTTAAGGTATTATTTTCCTCAATCAGGGTGTTGACTCTCTTTTCATAATTTTCTTGCATTGTTCTCATTTCTTTTCCCAATTTTTCCTCCACTTCTCTTATCTGCTTCTTAAGGTCCTCTATGGCCTGTAACCAGCTTGTATTTTCCTTTGAAGCTTTTGGTGCAGGAGTTCTGACTTCACTGTCTTCCTCCTTTTCCATGCTTTGATCCTTTTTGTACCCAAAATAGCAGTCTAATGTTGGATTGCTTTGCTTGGTTTGTTTCCTTTGCCTGCTCATTTTTCCACTCAACTTGACTTTTGGGCTTTTTGCCACAGTAGGTCTCTGCCACCAGACAGAAGAGCTTAGGTCTAAATGCTGGGGTTTACTCAGCTGCTGGAGGTATTAGTTGGGTGCCCTCTATGGAGCCTCCAAACTCTCTGGAAAGCTGGTCACACACCCCAGGACTGCCACCCTAGACCTCAATGCAGATCCAAGCAGGTTAAAGCAAGAGCAATTACCCCTCAGAATGGTCGCTTGTTCCCCCTACACTCTGCAGGCCAGGAGCTGAACCTGCCATATGGCACTGGCTGGCTGTGCCGGGCGGCTCAGTGTCTTTTTGCCCTGGGGGCAAAAGCCAATGCACTCCCACTTACTGCGTCCCAAAGTCCACACTGCACTGACCTCTCACTTTTTCCTTAGCATTTATGTGATGATAATTCTGGAAACGGCCACAGCTACTGGTGATCTCCATTACCTCCAGCTGGTGGTTGTTCAGGCCCTACCTGCAGCTAAAACCTCACCATGGGGCTGGGCTCAGCAATCAGAGTGCTGTGCTTGGCTCCCAGAGTGTTATGCTGGCTGATTCCTACCAGCATGCTGGGCTGTCCTCAGTGGGAGGTTAGCTTCTCTGTGCCATTTTGTGGGTTCTGTGGCTCCAAAGTTTGTTCAGAGTCCCCTTTTACATGGATTGGAGGTAGTGAGAGCAGGAGCCACACAGAGGTCCTGTTTCTACTCTGCCATCTTGATTCTGTTAGCTCAATTAGTTTCTTTATATCTTTCTTTCTCTGAGTCTCAATTTTCTTATCTATGGAATGGGAATAATAAACTCTGGATTACATGCTTTTTTGTATTATTATTTTGCAAACCTTAAATCACTATACAAATGCTCTGTGGAGAAGTAATATAGTGTAGTGGGAACTCAGTGAACCATTAAATCAAGATGACTTGGGTTGAAGTCACTTCTGACTCACACCAACATTATACTTCATCTATCAATGCACCCAGCAACTCTCTTTTAGGACAATTCAGGCAAGTTTAAAGTCTACACCAAAGAAGGGAATTAGGAATTTCAACACTGCTCATTCATTTCATGCATGAAACCATGAGTCTAGGCCACACCTCACCCCAAATATGATCTACTTCATACCCAAGATTACTCCTCACTTTAACCAAAGAAATACTCTTTAGCTATGATGTAAATTACCTGACTTCTCTAAAGACCATTTTGAGCAAATCCACCCCTAAGTACTTTAATTGTTATTTCCTAGTAAGGATCATGTTACCCTAGACCATTCACCACATCCTTCTCTTTTAGGGACTTCAAAGACCCAGAACCTTTGTGAAGCATGTGGATATTTTGATTGATTTGTTCCTGTCCTGACCTGTCTTCTTCTGAAGGGCTTTACCTGGTAACTTAACAGCAGGAAATGTATATACCAAGGCTGTAATTTCTCAATCCTACTATATTAAAATTATTATCTGGAGGAATAGAAACCCAGGTACTGCTGAACGACTTCAAATTCAACTTTCCGACTTAATAGTGATGGAAAAACATACATAGTCTAGATCAGAAAGGGGAGAGCCACATTAAGTGATTTCATCAGGAATATAGATAACAAGTAGTGTAGGGAAGATTCTAATATCTTGTCATTGATGGAAAGCCAGCAGTCAGCTGGCATTCAATAATAATAACCACTCATATTTCTGTGAGGCTTTAAAGTTATAAAATTGCTTTCCTTTATAATATGTCCTTGAACGAATTCTCTGATGCAGGTACTACAAGAGTGAGGAAATTGAGACACCAAGAGGTGATGTGATTCATGTAATCTAGCAAGTCAAATCTTCTTATGAGAAGTACAAATGATTTTTTCATAACTCAATTCTACTTAATGAACACAAGCAAAGCCAATTGAAGAGATTGACCTAGATCTCGGGTACTTTAACCCCTAGAGTTCATTTTTCTTTATAAATGAAATGTAAAGACAACACTTCTTACAAAACATTTAAGTCCTAAATAATTTGTCAGATGATAATAAAATAATGAGAAGCATCATGACATAATTAAGAAAAGGAATGAAGCAGAGGTGTAGTCAGGAAGATGCAAGTTCCACATACTAACTGTGTTGGCTGCAGGTGAATCATTTAAACTGTGTATCTAGAAACTCGTTAAGACTGTGAGATACAGATGAGTTGTCAATATACATAAATGTAAGGACTAATGATATCATTGAATCCTCTATTTCCATCAAATCTCAGGTTTATATTAATAATCAAAAACATTTTAATTATTATTGTTACTCTCTCATTCTCTTCCATTCCTATCTGATTCAAAACTTGTAGTTGACTCTATAATTTAAAGGTCATGAAAGTGGAAGGTAAACATGGACATGTCCTATTACTAATAGCTGAAAAACCTTTGTAAAGGTTTCTGCTGACAGCCTGTATGCCTGTTATCCTAAGACTTGCCTAGCTATGTTTCAAAGGCCTTGTCATCAGATCTGCTCAAGTCAATGAATTTTTCATCCATGGCACCTGTCAAATATGTTTCACCTATAATATGTTTCGGAAGTGTCACGATCTATGATGGTGAATAAATGAGTAATTACACTGATAAAATTACAGGAACTTGAATTCCTAATGTAAGTGGTATTATTAGAAGCTAAGCCAGAAAGGGAGGATAGGTTTTGACCACAGCAAATCATGAATTCTCTCTTTTGAGGTCTGACAAGATGGCACTTTGTGAAAAGAGAGAGTACCCAAGACAATGTAAAATGAGTGATTTTGGAGCATTGATGCAGTAGGAAGAGGAGGAGGGAAAGAAACAGAAAATGGAGAAGAAAGACATTATGAGAGGAGAAATGGAAAAAAAGAGATCTGACAATGCTGGAATTAGTTAAGATGATAACTCAGACAACCAAGAGGAGTAATCAATTAATACTCAATCAAATGGCATGTGGTAAGCCTTCAGTAAGGCACTGTGCTAGACATTGAATGAATTAATAAATGTAGCATTTATTAAGCCTTTACTATGTACAAAGTACTGTGCTAAGACCTAGGTATGCAAATAGAAATTTAAAACCTAAAACTTAGGTATACAAATAGAAATGTAAAACATAAAAATGTACCCTACTCTCAAGGACTTCACAATCTAGTGAGGGAGACAATGCATGTGGAAAGATTTTGCAAGTCTGATGGAAAAGTACCATGGTCCTAAGGGTAAAACATCAAAGCAGATGGTAATGTATCTTCTTTAATGATATCTCCACTGATAAGACCACTTTATAATGTTGAACCCTCTGACAGGGTCAAGAACTATAGTGACAACAACTTTCTTTTCTGTGTCATCAGTAGCTGTGGTTATAGCACCTTCAGGAACAGTTGTGACGCTATATCTACACAAGGGTTGCTTGCCAAGATGATGCCTGAGCATACTTGGATGGAAGTATTGTTATTCCAAAGGCTCTTGGTTCAGGGTCCTGTGCAGTCACCATTGTGATCAAAGTGCTGATGGTGTTTTGACCTGTCTATCACATGTCTCCTGTTTCTCCCTCAGGAGAGGGAGAGAGTCCAGCTAGGTTAGCTTGGTAGCTTTATAGGTGACAGTTGATGGACAGTGGGTAAGGATGTCTGGCCTTTTTTTCACTTGGATCATCACTGTGAAGGCTAGAGTAGTTTGACTAGTTGTCTGTGATATGCTGCTACTCCCATGGTTCCTGTGCCCATATGCCTATTGGTGGCAATTGGTTGGCAATCATTGGTGATGATCATATTAGAGATACAAAGATCAACAACAATCTCTACTCTCAAAAACTTAGATGACTTCTCTCTTCTTTTTGTAGGGGGGGTGTACACAGAAAAGAATACACAAAATCAGTCCATACGAAAACTTGTATAATAAATGATAGATTAATATTGGGCCGCTGGGTGACACGGTAGATGGAGTGTTAGATCTGGAGTCAGAAAAACATGAGTCCAAATCCTGCTTCCATCACTTACTAACACTGTGACCCAAACAGATCACTTAATGGGCCTGTTTCTATGTATGTAAAACAAGGATAATAATTCCATTTATCTTGCAGTGGTGTTGTGTGGATGAAAGGAAGTAACATTTGTAATATGCTTTGCAAACTTTAAAGTTTTCTATAAATGCTAGCTATTGTTAATATTTTGGTAGAATGATATAGAAGTTGGGGAAATTAGGAAAGGCATCATTTAGGAGATGGTGTCTAAGCTGAGTATTGAAGGATAGAAGGAAGATATAAGAAGTGGACATGGAGAGAATACAATCCAGAGAGGTTTGGATTCTGCTCTTTCAGGAATGTCATTAATATCCCCCTTCACTTTTTATTCATTGTCTAAAACTCACAAAATCATAGAGTTTCCCATATCTCTCAGAGACAACAGAATCTAGTCTAGGAGTAGGCAAACAATGGCCCACAAATCAAGTTCAACCTGCCACCTGATCTTGGATGGCCTGCAAACCAAGAATGGTTTTCATATTTAAAATGTTGACCCTTGATCTAGTCCAAAAAAAGGCACATAGAGTGAAAGATGGAGTGTTGAACTTGGAGTCATGAAAGAAACAGGAAAGAGACAGGGGACCTGGTTTTAAGTCTTTGTTTAAGTGCCCTTGAACAAGCTACTTTACCTCTCTAGGACACAGCTTGTCACATGTGTACCACTTAAATCATGGGGTTACAATAAGGAAAGTCACTTTAAAAAAATTAAAATAAGGGAAAACTGTGAGTCATTGTTAAAAGTTATCTAACAGAACTATGCTTTGAAATAAATTGCATAAGAAATAAAGAAGAAGGCTTGTGACTAATGCAGAGGTACTCAAGAGTTGCAGCTGGCTATATATTCATGTGGGCAGGTGCACACGGGTGATTGCCTTTAGGCATTGCCTTTTAGAAGAAATCATTGAGTTTCTGTGCAAACTGGGAGATTGTCTTCCTGAGAGGTCAAGTTAACCGGTCAAAACATTGACAGTAAAGTTAAATTGTGAAAATCACTTGTGTTTAAAGTCCTAGTAGTGACCACAATCAACAAGAGAATTGACTCAGAGATCCTACAGAAAGCCAGATTTAGGGAGAATTTGCCAAGTCAAACAGAGCTGCACATGTGCAAAGTCTCATACCCTTCAAGCACTTCTAGAGGTAATTCCATTAGCCTTGATAGGTCAAATGTTCATCTCATGTCATTCTAAGGTAATGCACCTGTTAGGTTACAAAATGCTGGCTGAGAATCTGGCCTTTTTAAAACACGGCTTTCTTCCTTTTACCTGTAAGACCATATATGTTCATAGGTTGACATATTCAGGGAATTTAGAAAGTTATTAAAAATAGAACCCCACTCTTTAAGATAGAGGTCCAAGACAAATTCTTTCACTTGGCACCAGTATCTCCCAATATGCAACATCAATGCAGTCATTACCTGCCATGCCTTCAAGGTATTTTACAAGACAGGAAAGAAAGAGTGGTTTGTTAAAACTTGAGTGGGATCAGGAAATATCAAATGATTGTGAACAGTGCCCTGGACATCCAATACCCCTTACTACTATCCAAGGAATACATGACTGATGTACATCATGTACAATAAAATACCTGTATTAGAGTTTCACTGTGTTCATTGCTATACAAATATTAGCAATATAGACATTGAGACTTGGAATGGACCTCAGAGGTCATCAAGGATAAGTGAAGCATTAATCCATTCCATTTCATTTCCAGTATATGGTTACCTAGTCGTAAATTTTCCATTTCACCATCCCTGCCCTTTAAATGGGATAAAACTTAAGGATAACACCATAATCATCCTTACCACCACTACAGCAATCAGAATTTTGACTTGTGTACCCACAGAGATTCTATGTCAAAATCTCTCTCTCTCTCTCTCTCTCTCTCTCTCTCTTTCTCTCTCT
>NW_027187298.1:6739681-6792223 GCF_028583685.1 Petaurus breviceps papuanus | reverse complement strand
CTCTCTCTCTCTCTCTCTCTCTCTCTCTCTCTCTCTCTCTCTCTCTTAAACTTCATTTTCTGGGGAAGGATCCTTTAATCAATAAGGACATATTAAATTCTTACTCTGCAATAATTTCTGTGTATTCTGAGAAATAAAAAGGAAGAGCAAAAACAGCCCCTTTCCTCAAGGAGTTTGCATTCTATCAGACAAGAAAAGATTTACACAAATAGGTATTATACGACACAGAATAATTTAGAATAGAAGACTTTAGCAGCTGTACACAATGGAACAAATAAAATACTTGCAAAAGGTAAAAGTTTAACTGAGCCTTGAAGACATCCATTTATTTTTTTTTAATGTGTTACTCAAGGGAAATTGAGAAATAATGAGAGGATTGGACAATTCTGAGATATCAGATAACAGCATATAATATAGAGACCCCTATTCAAGAATTATCCTTACTATCTGCATGGTGTTGAACAAGGCCCCATCCCTGTGTAGACCTCTTTTCTCATTTATAAAACAAGGAAGTTAGACTCACATTATCTCTAAGATCTCTTCCAGTTCAAAACACTATTTAGGACATTGTCCTAGGCTAGTTAACCATGAATTTCTCAGAGTGGGAGGAACCTGAGACTTGGAAATCCAGTCTCCAAGGAAACTACCATCAGAGAGAAGGTAGTCAAACTACAAACAATCAAGGAAATTAAGGGTTGGGATAGAATTATTTTTTAATTAAATTTTATGTTTATTTTTAGTTTCTATCATTAATTTGCACAAGATTTTAGGTTACAAATTTTCTCCCTGTTCCTCCCCTACTTACCACCCCAAACCAGCAATCCCACTGTATACCCCCTCCCCCAATCCGTTCTCTCTTATATCCTCTGCCATGCCCCCTCCGACTTTGCAGTACTGCAAGATGGATCCCCACATCTCAGTGCCTAAACATCTTATTTACCAGTTGAATGCAAAAATATTTATAACATTATTTTTAAACATTTGATTCCAAAACTTTGAATTGCAGATTCCCTCCCTTGTCACCCCTACTGGGCAGACAAGCAATTCAATATAAGTTGTACATGTGTAGCTACGCAAAACATTTCCATAGTTCTTATATTGTGAAGGAGTGACTATATTTCCCTCCATCCTATCCTGCCCCTCACTTGTTCTATTCTCTACTTTGACCTTCTCCCTTTTCAAAAGTGTGTGCTTCTAATTACCCTCTCCCCCAATCATCCCTCCCTTCTATCATCTCCCCTTTTATCCCCTTCCACCCTACTCTCCTGTAGATTGAGATACCCTATTTAATGTGTATGTTACTCCCTCCCTAAGCCAAATTCAAAGAGAGTAAGGTTGATCCATTCCATTTTGCCTTCCTATTCTTCCCCTCAGTTGTAACAGTTTTCCCTTGCCTCTTCTATATGGGATAATTTACCCCCATTCTATCTTTCCCCATTTCCTCTGATTATATTCCTCTCTCACCTCTCAATTTAACATTTTAAAATCATCCCTTCCTATTCAATTGATCCTGTGCCCTCTGTCTATGTATAACTGTACATATATACACACATTCACATATGTGTTCATATGACCATATACCCTCCTATATAAAATAAATGTATGTATATATGTATGTAAATATATACATGCATAAATACATGCATACATATACATATATGCATTTATATTCCCTTCAAGTATTCTTATACTGAAAAAAAGTTTCATAAGTTATAATGATCATTTTTCCATATAGGAATATAAATAGTTCAAATTTGATAAGATTCTTATGATTTCTTTAAGGTCAAATCTTCTATGCAACTCTGATTTTTTCATCAAGAATGCTTGAAAATTTTCTATTTCCTTGAATGACCATATTTTCCACTGAAACATGATACTCAATTTTGCTGGGTAGGTGATTCTTGATTTTAATCCCAGCTCCTTTGACCTCCTGAAATATCAAATTCAGGCCCTTCAATCCCTCAATGTAGATGCTGCCAGAACCTGTATTATCCTGATTGTGTTTCTACAATATTAAAATTGTTTCTTCTTGGCTGCTTGTAATATTTTCTCCTTCATCTGGGAACTCTACAACCTGGCTATAACATTCCTAGGAGTTTTCTTTTGGGCATCCCTTTCAAGAGGTGACTGGTGGATTCTTTCAACCCCTATTTTGCCCTTTGGTTCTAAAACATCAGGGAAATTTTCCTTGTTAATTTCTTGAAGGTTGATTTCTAGGTTCTTTTTTTGATCATGACTTTCATGTAATCCAATAATTTTGAAATTATCTCTCCTGAATCTATTTTCCATATCTGTAGTTTTTCCAATCACATTGCCTTCTATTTTTTCATTTGGATTTGTTCATTTTCATTTTTCATTTGAATGTATTAACAATATCTTGATTTCTCATAAAGTCATTAGCTACCATTTGCTCCAGTCTAATTCTGAAGGAATGATTCTCTTCAGTGAGCTTTTGTGATTCTTTTTCTATCTGGTAAATTCATCTTTTTAAAGCATTTTTCTCCTCATTGGCTTTTTGGGCTTCTTTTGCCATTTGAGTTAGTCTATTTTTTAAGGTGTTATTTTCTTCAGTCTGGTTGTTGACTCTCTTTTCATGATTTTCTTGCATTATTCTCATTTCTCTTCCCAATTTTTCCTCCACTTCTCTTATATGGTTTTCAAAATCCTTCTTAAGCTTCTCTATGGCCTGTAACCAATTCATATTTTTCTTAGAAGCTTTTGGCCCATGAGTTCTGACTTCATTTTCTTCCTCCTGTTCCAAGCTTTGATCCTTTTTGTCCCCAAAAAAGGAATCTAGAGTCGGTTTGCTGTGCTTGATTTGCTTCCTTTGCTTGCTCATGTTACCACTCAATTACTTGACCTTTGAGCTTTTTGCCACAGTAGAATTCTGCTTCCAGAAAGGAGAGCTTTGTCCCAAATCACTGGCGTTTTCACAGCTTCTTGAGCTATTAATTGACTGGCTTCTCTGAAGCCTCCACACACTCTGGCAAACTGGTCATGCACTCCACTCCTCCTTAGACAGCAATCCAAATCCAAGCGGGTTAAAGCAAGAGCAATTACCCCCAGACTGGTTGCTTGTTCCCCCTACAATCCACAGGCCAGTAACTCTGAAGAAGCCATGTGGTTTCAGCCACCATGCCTCATCTGCTTCTCCCTCTGGCGGAAGCAGCCAGACCACACTCATGGACCCCCTGTTCCCACAAAGTCCACACCAACCTGTCACTTTGTCTTTTGCATCTATGGGTTGATCCACTCTCCAGAAGTCCCTCCATCCAGGGATGGTCAGGGCACCCTGTGTCTAAAACAGTGCATTCACACAGGGCTCGACTCGGCTCCCAGCATGCTGTTATGGACCCTTCCTGCCAACCTGTCGAGCTGCCTTAAGTGGGAGATTTGTTTATCTCTGGCACTTTGTGGGTTCTATAGCCCTAAAGTTTGCTTAGAGTCATTTTTTCACAGGGATTTGAGGTCGTTATTGGGGGAGTGTAAGGAGTTTTCCTGCTTCTATGCCACCGTCTTAGCTCCACCCTGATAGAGACTTTATTTACCTCAGGATGAAGGAAATTCAAACATTGATATAAGTAGATAAATACACAAGAAAATATTAACAATAGAAGGAAATGTAGCTTGTGGATCTAGTACACTAGTATAGGTATCTATGAATAAAGAGTGCAAAACAGAGGTAAGTAATCAAAAATTGGTGAAACAGAAAACTTTATCAAATGTGAGAACACAGTCACAACACACTGTTCCTGAGTGGTTCAAAAGAGAAATGAGAATTAAGAGAGCAAAATTTATGTTGTGCAACAGCAAAAATATAATGGACAGCATAGAAAAATTGGAATCTGAGGTGCCAAATCATACCAAATAAACAAAAGAGAGAACAAAGGATTGAGAATGCAAATGTTGGAAGTAAAGGAAAATCTAGAAGAAGAAAAGCAAAAAAAGCAAAAAAAACAAAAACAACTCAGTAACATCAAAATAAAATATGTTCACTACTCAAGTAAAAAAAATACCAATCTCATAAATAAGATGCATAAAGATATCCTGAGGATCATAAATCTCCAAAAAAAAAAAACCTGACAGGACCAAAAAAATCAAACAACAGCAAAACACAGAATCTTAGCACCAAAATGCAGGAATTAATAGCAAAGAACTGCCCAGAATTTCTCAGTATAGAAAATGAAATATCAATAATACCAACTAGAAGAATTCATAGGGGCAGCTAGGTGGTGCTGTGAATAGAACACAGGCCCTGGAGTCAGTAGGACTTGAATTCAAATTTGGCTTCAGACACTTAACACAAAAACTAGCAGTGTGACCTTGGGCAAGTCACTTAACCCCAATTGCCCTCCAAAAAGGAAAAAAAATAATTCATAAATTACTTTGGGGGTAGGGGTACCACTGCAAAAATATAGAAATATAGTAGTTAAATTTAAAAATTTAATTCAGAAACAAGTTCTGCAAACAATCAGGTGAATTTTAAACAATCAGGAATAAGCCCTTTAAAAAGATGTTTGAAACATTTTTTGAAAGAAACTAGACCTAAACATCTCAAGTAATTAAATGTAGAAGGAAAAAAAAAAGATAAATGTGTCTGCCAAGGACAGCAGTAGCAGCAGAGTGACAAAAGGGAGATTAGTAAGAAACTCCCTTCTAAATGTATACAAGAAGTAGGGGTGAAGTCAGAACTCTGGAGGAGGTAATAGTGGAGAAGCAGGCATGAGCAGTTGTGGTGACACCCTATAGACAAGTGAAACACTGTTTGAAGGTTTGTTGTTGTTGTATGGGGAATAATTGGTGGTACATGGGGGAATACATAGGAGGGTACATGAAAAGGAGAGGAATGGGGGATAGAGAGGAATATGTGACATGCCAGTCAAATCAAAAGCTAGCGATGAGAAAAAGTTGTCTTTGGGGACCTCAGAGAAAGAAGGCCTACAGGAGAGTATGTAAGGAGGAGGGGTTGGGGAAGATACAAAAGGAAGGAGGCCTTGCTTTGGTGTTGAAAGTAGGTTTCACTGATGAATGATCCTATGGGTCAAGAAGAGAAATTTTATGAAGGGATATAGGTATGACCTGGGGAAATTGGCATTTGAAAAGTCTAGTAATTTTATCATAGGAGGAGGAAGTTGGAATTAATGGGGTCAACTGGCACTGGGGTATTTAGAAGGCATAGAAATAGGGAGGAGATTTTGAGGCAATTGGGAAAAAGGTGACGAAGGGAAGGTATATATCGATGTTGGGGTACATAGTCAAGGAGGTGGTAGAGAGGGATCCTACCATGGGGCAGAGTCTACTCTGATACCTGCAGTAATTGATATTGTTCTCAGAGTGAAACAAAAAGGAAAAGGGGAATCCATGGGGCAAACTCTATAAGGCAGTGGCAGAAATTTTCTGGATAGCTAAGCCTAGAATGATTACCTTGGAAGCTTTTACTGAACAAGGTATACAGAGAAAAGATAAAGTTTAGATAAATATAGGGGTCATAAAACAGAGTTGGAGGGAATAGAATAGACAGAAAGTGTGAAAGAAAAAGAGGCAATGAAGAGAGAGAAACATTTTGAAAAGTGGCACAAAAATAAATTAAAACAGCAGCCAATTAACATGATTAGTTGAAGAGGAGAAGAGAAAGAGGAAATTTTCTTGTTTGAGAAAGAGGAAAAAAAAGGAGGAAAAATCATATAAACAAATAAAAGTGAAAAAGATAAAAAAGGTAACTTATAAGGAAAACTCCAAAGGGAAAGGAGAAACAGGCAAAAAGAGGGTAAGAGGGATGTGGGGAAGAAAGTTAGTAGGAATAGGACCACCTTATCAGAGATTAATGTAAAATAACTAAAAAACAGACAAACATGGTACCTGTGTTAACAATAGAAAGGGGAAGAAAATATTAACCAAAATATGACATTTACTATTAGACAAAGATAGAGGAAAATGTAACTTTAATAAATATAAATGATAATGTAATAGCCAATTCAATAAATTGAAAATGAGGGACAAATTTGGTAAGAAAACAAAATCCTACAATTTTTTGCTTCCAATAAAGTAATTTAAAAAGGAAATAAAAATAGATATACACAAAATAAAACTGAGGGAATGGGGAAAATTTATTATAAATCAAATGAATACAAAAGGTGCAATAATTGTAATCATACTGCCAAAGCAAAAACAAACATTCAAAAATGCTTAAAGAGAAACTATATTACACTGAAAGGAGTCATTGACAACAAATGAATATCAATAATTAATTTAAACTTTCCAAATGCCTTAGAGCCCAAATCCAAAAAGAAAAACTTATATGAGCTTCAGGACAATAATATAATATTGACAGTAGATTTCAGTATCTCTGCCTCAGTTTTGGATAAGTAACAGAAAAATAAAGAAAAGGGAAGATAGAGAATTAAATAAAATGCTTGCAAATGTAGAGTTTAAGGCTCATGGCATTTCCTAAATGGGGCTGCCAAAGCATACACATATTTTTCAGGACCATGCAGAATTTTTACCAAAAAAAAAGGATTATGTATCAAAACATAAAAAAAGGCAAAGAAATGTAAAAAGATAGAAATATTTACTGTCTTTTGCAGACCATTGTACAATAAAATTATAATTGGTTCAGGAACCACAAACCAACAATACAGGCTCAAATGGAGCCTTAACAATGATATCTTAAATAATAAATAATAAAATAATAAATCTTAAATAAAGGATAAATTCTAGACCCAATCACAGTATTAAAAGGAATAAAATTTTGAAATACTATACAAAATTTCCTGGGATAAAACTAAAACATTTCTCAGGGGGGAAATCTCATCTTTACAAAGATACATTTTAAAAATGTCAAAAGAGACAAGATTAATCAACTGAATATCAATTTAAAAAATTAGAAAACCAGAATGTAAACTAACCTCAAATAAACACAAATTAGAGTGAAAAATAAATACATTATAGCTAATAAATAAAACAAAAAGTTTGTTTTTGGAATAGACTAATAAAGCTGATAGACTCTTTAAAGATTAAAAAGAAGAGAGTTGAAAAATAAATCAACAAAATAAAAAATGAGCAAGGTCAAATCATAGTAAAACCAGAAGTAATAAATTGATAAATCAGGACATATTTTATTCTGTGAATAGTTTATATCCTAATAAATCTGAGAACACAAACAAAATAGTGAAATATGTTAAAAAAAATAAAATGCCCTAAAATCAGCAGATCAGATAGAAATCATAATTAACCCAATTTCAGAAAAGGAAATACATCTTGCTGTAGATCAATTACCAAAGGAAAAAAAAATAGTTTGGATGGATTTACATGAGAAATATATCAAATTTTTAAGAAAAAGGGCTTCCTATACTTAGCAAATGTTTCTTTAAATTGATAAAGTAACCTACCAAGATTCTTTTATAAGACAAATATAATTTGAATACCTAATCCAGGGAATGATAAAAGGCAGGAAAAAATAAAATATAGGTCTATATCATTAATGAAAATTAACACAAAATATTTAAGCAAAACCCTGTCAGTATATAGTGATTTATTCCAGAAATCATTCCTTAGGACTACATGCAATTTATAACAAAAAATTAAATAAAAGTTTCAATATTAAGAAAACAATCCACATAATTAATAATATTAAAAATAAAAATAACCCAAACCACACAATTATTTCAACAGAAGCAGAAAAAAGGCCTTCAGTAAAATACAACATTCTTCTTTGCTAAAAACCCTAGAAGGACTGTTTGATGTCATTTAAAAAAATCTATCTAACGTAAAAACAGGTATCATGGGGATACACTAGAACCTTTTCTACAAAAATATAGGAGTGAAGCAAGGATACCTATTCTCCCCACTATGATTTGATATATTCTGTAAATGTTAGCAACAGTAATTAAAGGCATAGCACAGTTTGCAGGTCATAATAGACGCTTCACAAATGTTTGTACACTGGTTGAAATTCCTGACAAAGTCAATAATGCTCAATATGCATTTTTCAGAAGGAATTTGCACCACCCACCCCAGATCATTAGTTGGTGAGGAAGACACAAAGTAACCTGAGGATTCTGTCTTTTAAACTGTTTCTTCAGTATTCCTATAACAAAGAGTGAACAATTTCCACCTTGAGCACTCTGGCCTTTTTCTTAAGTTCAATAAACACAGGGAAGACTGAAGGGGAGGTTATTCTCACATTTCTCAGTATTCCTGCATCCCTATCACTGCTTAGCTTTAAATAAATATCTATTCAGTCAAAAGTGTTAATAACTTATCAAATCAATGTCTATGGCTTCCTTTGGATATGCAGGTAAGTAAATGAATGAAGTTCAGGATCAATAAGTTAAAAAGAAGAAGGATTAAAGTAGTTTAACTTTAGGAGACTTATAAAGTTGCTTCTAAAAACTTACATCTACTGTCCCTACAAATTTCTTTGTCATCCTTTGCTAACTTTAAATGCCATTTAGGGTTCCCATCATTCTATCTCTTATAAATGTATTTCCATTTGTTTTAAATGTCTATTTGTGTTTTATTCAGTAATTATTGTGTTTCTTGCTTATTTTGAGGTTTCTACCAATATCTTCTAACAAATGCCTTGCAACACAGTCACCCTAACTCCAGTTTTGAAAAAAAATCCTCTTCTCATTTGATCTTGAACAGACTAGTCCACACACGCTCTAAGGACTCTGATAGGGTCTATGATACTTTTATAAGGGACTTATATATAAGGAACTTTAGAGAATTTTTAGTATAATTATTTTATCAATAGGGAATGAGATTATAGAGAGATGAGGTGACTTTCCTGATGTCATACAGATGGTAAGTAGCAGAACTGACAGTCAAATCCAGATACTCTGACTACCTATAAGGGGCCTTAGAGATTTTTTTAGTATAATTATTTGATCAATAGGGAATGAGATTCTAGAGAGATGAGGTGACTTTCCTGATGTCATATAGAGGGTAAGTAGCAGAACTGACAGTCAAATCGAGATACTCTGACTACCAATCCAGTATTCTTTCTATTATTTCATGAAATAAAAATTGCTATTCAGTTAGGTGCCTAAAAGAATAGAGTGTTGGGCCTAGAATCAGAAATATGTGTTAAAATGAATTTATATCTAAGCCAGGACATTTACTAAGTGTGTAACTCTAGGCAAGTCACTTAATTTCAATCTGCCTCAGTATCTTCATCTGTAAAATTGTGATAATACTAGAATTTATTTCTCAGATTTATTGTAAGGATCAAATGAAAAAAAATTCAAACTGCTTTGCAAACTTTCAAACACTCTAGAAGGCAGAGCCAAAATGGTAAAGGCAGGGACTTGTTTGACTTCTCCCCCAAACTACTCCAAATACTTTAAAAATGACTGTAAACAAATTCTAAAGCAGCAGAACTCACAAAAAGATAGAGTAAAACAATTTTCCAGCCCAAGACAACTTGGAAGTTTGTGAGAAAATGTTCTGTTGCACCAGGTGAGAGTGGAGCACAGGCCATGCCAGCACAGTCCTGGTTCCTGCAAACTAGGACCAAGCCTTGGGAGTGACTGAATCAGCAGCAGTTGCTACTTCAGAAACTCTCGGCACATAGACAGTAAGGGAGTCTAATAATTGGTCAGAAAGAGATTGCAGGGGTCTTTTTCCTGTCACTAAGACAGAACTCTATTGCTTTGCCCATAGTTGGATCTGGATCACAGTCCTGGATGGCAGTCCCAGGGTGAAGAAAAATACTACCATAACATAACTTGTGGTCACAGTAGAGGTGGACCCTCCTCACTGTTCTAGAGAAGAAAGGGGTGATTGTGGTCATTTGCAGACCAGAGCACAGGTCAGGGAAATAGTAAATACCTCTCCTTAGATTATACTATCTTGGAAGAACTGAAAACTTACACATCCATAGAAATACCTCTAAAAACAGCTGCACAAAACACATTAAGCTTTTGACAGTGAACCCTTCACTATGAAAGCACAACCCTACTTTAACAAATTTACAAATCAAGTAATAAGCTAGGAAAATGAGCAAGCAATGGGAAAAAATCATACTATAGAAAGTTACTATGGTGACAAGGAAGTTCAAAACACACACTCAGAATACAACAAAGTTAAAGCTCCTACATCCATAGCCCCCCCCCCCCAAAAAAAATATCAATTGGTCTTAGGCCATGGAAGAACTCAAAAAGGATTTTGAAAATCGGTAAGAGAGGTAGAGGGAAAATTGAGAAGAGAAATGATAGTGATGCAAGAAATGATTCAGGAAAAACAAGTGAACAGCTTGATAAAGGAGACACAAAAATACTGAAGAAAATAACACATTAAAAAACAGATTAGACCAAATGGTAAAAAAAGGTCCAAAAAGCCAAATGAAGAGAAGAATGCTCTGAAAAGCAGAACTGACCAAATGGAAAAGAAGGTCCAAAAGCTCACTGAAGAAAATAATTCCTTAAAAATTCGAATGGAGCAAATAGAAGCTAATGACTCTATGAAAAATCAAGAAATTATAAATAGAAACCAAAGGAATGAAAAAAATTGAAGACAATGGGAAATATCTCATTAGAAAAACAACTGACCTGGAAAATAAATCCAAGAGATAATATAAAAATTATTGGAGTATCTGAAGACCATGATGAAAAAGTGCCTAGTCTTTCAAGAAATTATCAAGGAAAGCTGTCATGATATTCTAAAACCACAGGGTAAAATAGAAGTTGAGAGATCTCTAAGTGAAAACTGCCAGGAATATTATTCAAATTTCAGAGTTCGCAGGTCAAGGAGAAAATATTACAATTAGCCAGAAAAAAAAGTAATTAAATTATCATGGAGCCACAGCCAATGCAACACAAGATTTAGCAGCTTCTAAATTTAAGGCTTGGAGCTCTTAGAGTATGATATTCTGGAGGGCAAAGGAGCTAGGATTACAACAAAGAATCACTTATCCAGCAAAACAGTATAATCCTTCAGGGGAAAAATGGACATTCAATGAGATAGAAAATTTTCAAGCATTCTTGATGAAAAGATCCAAGCTGAATAGAAAATATGACTTTCAAATACAAGACTTAAGATAAGCATAAAAAGGCAAACAGGAAATGGAAATCATAAGAGACTTGGTAGACTTAATCTGTTTACATCCCTAAATGAGAAAATGATATTTGTAATTCATAAGACCTTTTTCATTATGGTAGTTAGAGGTAGTATATGTGGACAGAGTGCACTGGTTTGAGTAGAATATGACGCGATGATATCTAAAATAATAAAATTAAGGGGTGAGAGAAGTAGAATAGGGAAAATTATCTCACATAAAGGAGTCATGAAGAACTTTTACAATGGAGAGGAAGAGTGGGAAATTGAGGGAGAGTGAATGAACCTTGCTCTCATCATAATTGGCTCAAAGAGGGAATAACATATACACTCAATCAGGTATAAAAATCTACCTTAGCCTACAGGAAAATAGGAAGGGAAGGGGATAAAATGAAGCTAGGCAACTTTTGAAGAAGGAAAGAATGAAAGAAAGACACAATAGAATAAATAAAGGTGGGGATAGGATGTAGGGAAATACAGTTAGCAATAGTAAATGTGAAAAAAATTTGAAGCCAGTTTATCTGATATCTTTTCTCAAACATATAGAGAACTGAGTCAAATTTATAAAAATAAGAGCCATTTCTCAATTGGTAAATGATCAAAAGCTATGATGAGTTTTCAAATGAAGTAATCAAAACTATCTATAGCCTTATGAAAAAATATATTCTAACTCACCATTGATTGGAGAAATGCAAATTAAAGTAATTCTGAGGTACTACCCCATAACCTATTAGATTGGATAATAGGACAGAAAAGGTAAAATAGGGTGCTGCTAGGTGGCACCAGCCCTGGAGTCAGGAGGACCTGATTTCAATTCTGAACTCAGACACTTAACACTTACTAGCCATGACCTTGGGCAAGTCACTTAACCCCAATTGCCCTGACTTCCCCCTCCAAAAGGCGGGAAAAAAAAGGTAAATCACAATTATTGGTGGGGAAGTGGGAAAAATGAGACATTAATGCATGGTTGATGGAGTTGTGAACTGATTCAACCATTGTGTGGAACTATGTTCAAAGGGCTATAAAAGTATGCCTAGACTGTGTCCTAGAAATACCACTACTAGGTCTGTTTCCCAAAAGAGATAAAAAAAAAAGAATAAAAGAAAAATAACCTATATGTGCAAAGATATTTCTATCAACTCATTTCTGGGAGCAAGCAATTATAAATTGAGGGATTGTCCATCAATTGGGAAATGGTTGAAAACCTTGTGTTTTGTGACTATATGGAATGATGAGAAAAATGCTCTCAGAAAAACCTGGAAAGGCTTGCATGGGCTGAAGCAAAGTGAAATGAAATGTACTGTATACAAAGGAAAATCAATATCGTTAGATGATCAGCTGTGAATGATTTAGTTAGTCTTAGTAGTACAACGATCCAAAACAATTCTTAAAGACTTATGATGAAAAATGTCATCCTTCCTCAGAGAAAGAACTGATGGTGTCTGAATACAGATTGAAGCATACTTTCTTTTTACTTTACTTTTCTTGAGTTTTTTGTCAATGTTTTCTTTCAAACATGACTATTAAGTATATATTTTGCACAACTAAAAATGTAAAATCTATACCAAGCTGCTTGCCTGCTCATTGAGAGGTTGGGGGGGGGCTGGGTGGAATTAGGGAGAGAATTTGGGACTCAAAGTTTTAAAAATGAATGTTTAAAATTGTCTTTACAAGTGACAGGGAAAATTTTAAAAATATATTTAAAAATAAAAAAACTCTATAGATGAAAGCTACAATTAAAACAAATCCACTTTTGTATAGTACTTTAAGATTTGCAAAATTCTTTTTTATTAATAAATCTGGGAGACAGGAGTACAAGTACAAGTACTATTAGTGCTATTATTATAAGTTTATTATTTGGTATCAAACCTAATAAGTATATGATGGATTGATGCTCAAAACAGCCAAGTTTTCTAAATCCAATTCTAGTGTTCTTTCTAATATACTACCCTGCCTCTTCAATTACTCCTTTCTTTATATTTCTTACTCTTGTAATTATGCTAAGTTTTGCACATTTCAACTTTGCAAAGATATTCTCATTCTAAATAAACTTAAACAGTCATGTCAAGGTGACCAATTTCAAACATTATCGCTTAAAAAAAAACAAATTGGGTTATTTCCA
Organism: Petaurus breviceps papuanus; assembly: GCF_028583685.1. Taxonomy (NCBI): domain Eukaryota; kingdom Metazoa; phylum Chordata; class Mammalia; order Diprotodontia; family Petauridae; genus Petaurus; species Petaurus breviceps. The sequence continues at coordinate 6,779,046 of NW_027187298.1, read as the reverse complement.
CCTCAATTTGCTTTTAAAGTCTCAGGTAAACTTATAGTTTATATATACATATAAACATAGTTTATATATATATATATATATATATATAGTTTATATATACATATAAACCTTATGAACAAAAAGGTTACAAATTTTGTTTTGTTTTGTTTTTATAGTGGAGAAGAAGAGTAAGGAATTGAGCAGGAGTGAGTGAACCTTACTCACATCAGAATTGGCTCAAAAATGGAATAACATACACACTAAATTGGATATAGTAATCTCTGATGCTAGAAGTCAAAGTAGTGTCTTTGATACAAAGAGATTTAAGCAAAGGAAGGAAGTGAAATGAAAAACAAGTTTAAAAACATGTGAAGGGTACATGTAGTTTGAAATGTTCTGTGTTTTTGCCCAATTCAATTTCTTGACCTATATATGCATTTATTGGTTTGCTGATTTGGGGAACCTGTATTTATATAATAAAATAATCTGAGTTCAGATCTCAATGTTTTTAAGTACCTGTGTGACCTTTGATAAATAATTCCCCTCAATTAGACTCTGCTTTCCACCTTGCCAAATGATGGCATTGACCTTGATGGTTATTGAAGTCCCCCTAAACTATTAATCCTGTGAACCTATGAAATGAAATATTCCTAACATCAGTGAAGCTGTAGGCATCATATAGCCAGTTCTGTGACCCTGAGTATTACTAGTATATTTATTAACTTAGAGAAAAGTTGTTGCTATGTTATATTCAAGTTATATTTGCATGTTTTGCAGCAAATATGGGCATATGTAATCATGGACAATATACCCAGGATTTTGGAAATGGTTTAATTGAAGCATGGTAGCTATTTAGAATCTAAATTAGAATTTTTAAATATCACATACAACACTGAGAATGAACTTTATTTGAAAAAAAAAACGAACTTCATACACATGTTGATTTTGCTGAATAATGTTAGAAAAGCATTGTATCTTTTGGCATATCCAATTTCCAATGCTACAGATATTCTCTTTCTCTGTTCTCTCTCTCTCACTCTGGCTCTTGCTTTTTTTCCTTTTGTCTGTTTCTCTATCTTCTGTCTCTTCTATAGTCTTTGCTGCTAGGTATCACAGTGGATAGAGTACTGGGCTTGGAACCAGGAAAACTTGAGTTCAACTCTGGCCTCAGACATGGATTAACTGTGTGATGCTTAGAAAGTCATGTAACCTCTGTCTGTCTCAGTGTCCTCAACTGCAAAAGGGGGATCATAGTAGCACCCACCTCTCAGAGTTATTATGAGGATCAAATGAGATGATATTTGAGAAATGCTTAGTGCAGTACCTAAAACATAGTAGGTACTTTATAAATTCATTTTTTCTTCTTTCCTTCTCTCTTTCTTACAGAAACATGCTCATGGAAATTGTGTGGATAATAAATTATGGTGGCTAGGAAATATTAGTGAATCCTGAATTAGATAATTGCTACAGAAGTAATGTAGATATGGGGGGGGGAGGCAAGATGCAGATTAAAAGCAGGAACTTGCATATGACTCTAAACAAACTTTAGGGCTATGGAACCCACAAAGTGACAGAGAGAAACAGATCTCCCACTGAAGGCAGCCTGGTAGGCCAACAGGAAGGGTCTATCACACCAAGCTGGGAGAAGAACACAGTCTTGAGTGAGCCACACAGTCCCAGACCCAGGGTGGCCCCAACCACTGGCACAGAGTAGCCAGAGAAGACTTTAGGAGAATGAATCACTGGCAGCTGTGCAGGTCCAGACTTCTCAACCCATAAATGCCAAAGAGAAAATAAAAGTTTGGTAGAGAGCTCTGTTGGAACTTGGTGACAGAAGAGCATGGTCTGGCCCTTGCCCCTGGGGTGAGAGGTGGTGCAGGTGCAGTGGCTGCAGCTGCTGCCCTGTGACTCCCTCCAGAGCTCCTGGCCTGCAGATAGTAGGGGGACCAAGCAACAATTCAGAGATGGTCATTACTCTTGTTTTGACCTGCTTGGATCTGTGTTTCAGTCTTGGGTGGTGGTCCTGGGTTGAGCAATGCCCGAGGAAAAACTGGGAGGAGAAATGAGAATGATGCAAGAGAGGCAATGCAATAGTGGTTAGAGACTTGGCCTTGGGACCTAGAAGACTCAAGTCCAAACTATACCTTTGACACGTGTTACATATGTGCCCATTGCTTAGTCATAACTTCATAGTGCTCCTAGAACCTGTAGAAGGTGACAAGTTGGTTTACACTAGTGCAATTTTCACATTCTTAAATGTATATAACTATAAATATATATATGCATATTTCATATATAATCCACAACAGACCTAATAATATGTTTAGGTTTCTATGATATGAATTGTATCATTTGATCCCTGAAATAATTTTGTGAAATTTAACTTGTCTTTATCATTTTCAATCATTTTCTGTTCTTTTTAAATCTCCTTCCTGGCATTGTTTTCACCTCTAATTCGTTTTCTTTAGCTAATGAGCATTGTTATATTGTCTGTAGTTTACTATTTAATTTTAATACATGAGGAAACTTAGGCTTATGAAGGTGGAATCTTCCAAGACCATATGATTACCAACTGGTAGAACTGGGACTTAAGTCCAGGCTTTCTAGCTACTATTTCTATGTACTTCTCCACTAAGGAGGTACTGCGAAAATGCCTTTTTTTCTCCCTCCAGTAATCTTATGTTGTGTAGCACCTAGCCTGGTTTCTCTCTGAATTTCCACTCTTACTGAAAGCTCAGATCCCTGGAGGGTGCATGATAATGTTCTAAGAGTAATCCTGAGTGGTTGGAATTTCTAATACTTTTGCTTACAAATGCTCATCCAGCATGCCCCTCATTTAACCAGTTGATATCAATTAGTTTTTGCAAATGGCAAAAGTTACAAAAACATTCTCTCAAAATGGGAGTGAATTCTCCCCTCTATCTACACACAATCCCTATGGAAGTGGGCTCAAATTTAGTGCACAAAGGTAGCGGGGTAACTGTTGAGGTAGCATATGAAGCCTAGGGTTGACTCCTGACCCTTGGAGTCCTTTTCTCCCTTCTTGGAGTATACATAAAGTTCCCTTATGGTTTTGGCATTGTTGATAAATGAGTCACTCCTTTTCTCATTTGGACTAGCTCCATGTATCTCATGGCATCTTGGATAAAGGACCAATCCACTGTTAAGCTGGATTGAGCAAGCTGTTCAGGGTTGGCTCCTCATAAAACTCAGCTATTAATGTTACTGATTCCTGTGATCTCTGTTACTGAATTTAGTTGCTGAATAGACCTCTACTGGTTCTTCTATTAGAGTGTTGAGTGAAGAGCCACTCGAGGAGAGCCTTTAAACATGCTGAAACCTGGTCCATTACTTCTCTAGATTCTCATTCATCTAAGAGGCAAAAACCAAAGAGACAGTTATTTATTTATGGTGGCTGAATGGAAGGTAAGATCCAGGTTCCCCTCCAGTTTCTAATATCTTACAGAATTTCTCTTCACTACAACATTGTCAGAGAATAAAGAAAGACTAGGACTTGGGGTGGGGATTATTGATCCTTTTGTATGACAACTCAACTACACCTCTACTATCAATGGTGGCTTTGAAACCAGCCAGAAAATCTTTTTGTGTGCTCCTAACACTGGTCTCTCTGGCTCTAAAGACCAGAAGAATGCTTCTCAAATTATAATGTTTTGGGTTGAAACTAGGCAGAGAATACATCTTTTGTTCTAAGAGTGGGACCCTCATTGCCAGGTATCCTATTAAATAGGGGTTTTTTGTTGCCTTTGGGATGATTTCAGTTTTATAGTTATTTCATGTATAGAAGGAGATACATGGATGTTACACTTGAAGATAGAACTTGAAATCACACAGTTCTATTCTTATCTCACTGTGGCATAGAGGCAATCTTGTTTTCTCCGAAGATATGGCAGTGAAGTATAAGTCTTGGAAAGTTTCCCATGCTGGAAAGGCTTTCAACATGGCCCTAGTAATAGAGCAAGCCTATTTCCTCTAGGCCAGACTAACTCATCACATAAAGTTACATCAATATCAGGCAGGCCACCTAGAAATGAAATTGATTTGACCCTGGCATCTCATGAAACAAAGTTACTACATTAACTACCTGTGCCAATTTCATAACTACCGTTATGGCTTTGATGTTCCAGTTTTGGGACTCAGTTTTCTGGTATTTTAATAAATGTTCTAGCTTTATCCTCCATGTAGAGAGCCTGGTATATTTTTTGATTAATAACCACATCAGCATATTTATAGTTGCTGCAGGCATTTTGAATATTGCATTGTTGATACAAAAAGCCAGGGAAAAAAGGCAATCACAATGAGCAAAAAGCAAATTGGAAAAGCAAAGACCATGGGTTTTTACTATGGGGACAGAGAAGATCAAACTATGATTTCAGAAGAGTACAGCATTAACAGTATACCCATATCTGAAACCCCAAAATGGCATATAAACTGGTATACAACCCTAAGAGCATTCTTGGAACAGCTCAAAAAGGAATGTTAAAGCCAATTTAGAGAGGTAGAAGAAAAATGCAACAAGTATTTAAAAAATGCAATTGACAAAGTGAAAAAAAATGCTACTGAAGAGAACAACTCCTTAAAAAGTTAAATTGACCAGATGGATAAGGAAGTACAAAACCTAACTGGAGAAAATAAATCCTTAAAAGGAAAATAAATCCAAATGGAAAAGGAGGTATAAAAACAAACTGAAGAAAACAATTCCTTAAGAGTTAGAATTGGGCAAATAGAAGCTAATGACTCTGGGAGGCTTTAAGAATCAGTCAAACAAAATCTAAAGTTTGAAAAAATACAAGAAATCATAAAATATCTCATTGGAAAAATGACTGACCTGGAAAACAGACCCATGAGAGATAATCTAAGAATTATTGGTCTACTGGAAAGCCATGATGAAAAAAGATCCTGGAAAGTATCTTCCAAGAAATCATCAAGAAAAACTGCCCTGGGTTCCTAGTACCAGAGCATAAAATAGTCACCAAAAGAATCCACTAATCATCTCCTGAAAGAGATCCCAAATTGGAAATGCCAAGGAATATGGCAAGTAAATTCCAAAATTATCAGGTCAAGGAGAAAATATTGCAAGCAGTCAGAAAGAAACAATTCAAATATGGAACTACAGTCAGTATCACAAACGACCTTGCAGCTTCTACATTGAAAAGTCTGAGGGATTGGAACATGATATTCCATAAAGCAAAGGAGCTTGAAAAACAACCAAGGATCAACTACCCCACAAAATTGAGCATAATCTCTCAGGCAAGGAGACAGATATTCAATGAAATAAGGGACTTCCAGACCTTCCTGATGAAAAGACCAGAGCTAAATGGAAAATTTTATCTTCAAATACAAGACTTGAGACAGGAGTAGAAAGGTAAACAGGAAAAAAATAAGAAAAAGAAACCCTAGTTATTCAATTAGAACAAGCTATTTACATCCCTTATGGGATGTAGTGAAAGTGGTTCTTAGGGGAATTTTTATGTCTCTGAATCCTTACATGAATAAAATAAAGAAATAAGATTTCAATGAATTGGGTATGCAACTGAAAAAAGCTAGAAAAAGAACAAATTGAAAATCCCCAATTGTATACCAAATTAGAATTAGTGAAAACCAAAAGAGAGATTAATAAAGTTGAAATTAAGAAAACCATTAAACTAATAAATACAACTAAGCTGGTTTTATGAGAAAAAAACAATAAAATTGATAAACCTCTCTTTAATTTGATTTAAAAAAAAAAGAAAGAACAAAAACAAATTACCAGTATCAAAAATTAAAAGAGTGAATTCACCTCCAATGAAGAAGTAATTAAAACAATAATTTGGAATTATTGACCAATTTTATGCCCACAAATTTGACAATCTTAAGGAAATGGATGAATATCTACAAAAAATATAAATTGCCTGAATTAACAAAAGAGGAACTAAAATATTTAAATAACTCCATCTAAGAAAAAGAAATTGAATGAGCCATCAATGAATTCCCTAGGGGGAAAATATCCAGGGACAGATGGATTTATAAGCAATTCTATCAAACATTAAAATAATAGTTAATTTCAATACTATATAGACTGTTTGGGAAAATTGGTGAAAGAATCCTACCAAATTCTTTTTTATGATACAAATATGGTATTGTCACCTAAACTGGGAAAAGCCAAAACAGAGAAAGAAAATTATAGTTCAATTTCCCTAATTAACATGGATGGAAAATTTTAAATAAAATGTTAGCAAAGAGATTACAGCAACTTATGACAAGAATAATACATGTCAATCAGGAAGGATTTTTACCAGGAATGCAGGACTGGTTCAGTGTTAGGAATCTATCAGCATAATAGATCATATCAACAACAAAACTAACAGAAACCATATGATTATCTCAATAGATACAGAAAAATCTTTTGACAGAATATAAGACTCATTTCTATTGAAAACACTGGAAAGCATAGGAATAAATGGAGCCTTCCTTAAAATGATAAGTAGCATCTACTGAAAACCATCAACAAGCATTATACATAATGGGGAAGTTAGATGCATTTCCAATAAGATCAGGAGTCAAACAAGGATGTCCATTATCAATGCTGTTATTCAATGTGGTACTAGAAATGTTAGCTTTGTCAATAAAAGAAGAAAAAGAAATTGAAGGAATTAGAAGGGGTAAAGAAAAAACTAAGTTATCACTCTTTGCAGGTGATATGATAATATGCTTAAAGAATCAAGTAAAAATAATGAAATAATAAACAACTTTAGCAAAGTTGCTGAATATAAAATAAATCCACATAAATCAGTTGCATTTTATACATTAATAACAAAGTGCAATAGCAAGAGATAGGAAAATAAATTCCATTTAAAGTTATTGTAGACATTATAAAATATTTGGGAGTCTGCCTGCCAAAAGAAATCCAGGGATTATATGAACACGATTATAAAAATATTTTCACACAGATAAACTTAGATCTAAATAATTGGAAAAACAAATATATGAGTAGCTTGGGAGTAGGCTGACCTAATGTAATAAAAGTGACAATTCTAGCTAAATCAATTTACTTATTCAGTGCCATACCAATCAGACTATGAAAAATTATTTTTAGATCTAGAAAAAAATGTCAAAATTCATCTGGAAAAACAAGAGGTTCATAATATCAAGGGAATTAATGAAAAGAAATGCTGGGGAAGGTGGCCTAAACATATGAGGTATTATGTTGCATTATAAAGCTGTAATCATTAAAACCACTTTGTATTGGCTAAGAAATAGAGGGCTAGATCAGTGGAACTGGTTAACTACAAAAGACGTTGTAGTCAATTTTTATAACAATCTGCTGTTTGATAAACCCAAAGACGCCTTTTATCTAGGATAAGTACTCACTGTTTGACAAAAATTGTTGGTTAAACTGAAAAATAAATAGTATGACAGAAACTGGGCATAGACCAATGACTGACATCATATAGCATAATAAAGTTCAAATGGGTACATGACCTAGGTATTAAAGACTGATACTATAAAAAATTAGGGGGAGAAAGGAATTTCCTGTCAGATTTATGGAGAATGGAGCAATTTGAGATGGAACAAGACAGAACATTATAAGATGTAAAATGGATGTTTGATTACATTAAATTAAAAACATTTTGCACAAATTCAGTGCAACCAAGATTAGGAGGGAAGCAAAAAAAACTAGAAATAATTTTTACAACTAGGGTCTCTGATAAAAAATATATTTTTTCTAAATGTATAGACATTTCTAAAATATATAGAGAACTGAATCAAATTTACAAGAATACAAGTCATTACCCAATTGATAAATGGCCAAAGCATATGAACAGACAGTTTTCAGAGGAAGAAATTAAAGCTATCTACAGTCATATGAAAAAAAGTGCTCCAAATAACTACTTGTTAGAGAGATAGGAATCAAAATAACTCTCAGGTACCAAATCTCACCTGTCAGATTGGCTAACATGGTAAAACAGGAAAATGGTAAATGTTGGAGAAGATATGAGAAAATTGGAAAACTAATTCATTGTTGGTGGAGTTGTGAACTTATCCAACCTTTCTGGAGAGCAATTTGGAACTATTTCCAAAGGGTTATAAAAATGTGCATCCTTTTGACCCAGAAGTACCACTTCTAAGGCTATATCCCAAAGAGACCATAAAAATGGGTAAAGGATCCACATGTACAAAACAATATATAGCAGCTTTTTGTAGTGGCCAACAATAGGATATCAAGGTGTTGCCCATCAGTTGGGAAATGGCTAAACAAGTTGTGGTATATGGATGTAATGGAATATTGTGCCACAAGAAATGATAAATAGGGGGATTTGAGAGAAATCTGGAAAGATGTATATGAATTGATGCTGAGTAAGGGGAGCAGAACCTGGAGAACACTGTACACAGTAACAGCCACATTGTGCAAAGACTGAGTTTGATAGACTTAATCCTTCTTAGCAATGCAAGGACATAAAACAACTTCAAAGGACATATGATGGAAAATGTCAGTGACATCCAGAGAAAGAACTATGGAGTCCGAATATAGAACAAATCAGACTATATTCTTTTTGGTTTTGTTTTATTTTTCTTTTTCATAATATTACCCGTTCATTATAGTTCTTCAGTGCAAAATGACTAATGTGAAAATGTGTTTAATAGGAATGTATGTGTAGAACCCATATCAGATTGCAAGCAATATTGGATAGGGACGGGGAGGAAGGGGGAAGAAAGGGGTGGAAAATTTTAAAGTTATGGAAGTGAATGTTGAAATCTAAAAGCAAATAATTTAATAAATTGGGAAAATTTTTTTAAAAAATAAAAATTTAATGAATGAATGAATGAATAAATTTATACATTTAATTACAAGAGAACTCATACAACTCATTGGCCTGGTAAATAGACTGTCCAAGGAACCACAAAACAAAATTATAGTTACATAGAAACCATTGAATACACTCTTACGAGTGTTTTATTTTTTAAATTTAATTGAAACTGTTACATCTACTCTGTGGCAATTAACTCAGTCTGTCCTCTTAACTGAAAATGACTGTTTTTTATCTGGTTCTGGGTAAGTCAAAGAGATATAGTGAAAATACTTTGAATATACAATCAAGAGACCTAGCTTTGAATTCCACTTTCAAAGTTTTCTAGCTGTGTCACATTGGGAAAGTCACTCCATGTTTTGACCTCACTTTCTTCATCTGTACATTGAGGGGGTTGGCCTTTATTTCCTCTGATGTCCCTTCCACCTTGAGATCTCACAGCCTGTGAACATTTGACCTTAAAAAAGACAATTAAACTCTCAACCTCAGATTCCTCTTTAGTAAAGTAAAATTTGGACAACTGTACACTAAGTTGCTCTGGGGAAAATATTTTATAATACTTAAGGAGCTATAGAAATATTATTAGATTGGATGATAGAAGGAGAGTAGGGAGGTAGGCAGCCCAATAAGTTTGTTACATTCTTAAACTGAACATCACAGTGAGTTCATAACTACCAGTGAAAATTTTACCATACCCATGACTTTTTATCCTGCATGATTCCTAAGTATTCCTTTTCATAAATCTACCAGAGAATCCATTAGTCTTCAGGTAGTCCTCTAGGTCTTTTAATATCCCATGGTCAAGTCATTGCATCATCTTCCTGATGTCTTGGTCCTATCTGACAATGAAGAACAAACCATGGTACCTGTGAATAGTCAGAGCTGCCCACTGGGTATCCAAATGGGAAGTTCCAGTTGTCCAACACAGCTCCTCCCCTTTCCTCTTCTCTCCTCTCTTCAGATGGGATATCAGGCCCTTACATGAGTAGCTGAAACTTGCCTTGATATCTTGGAGTTTTCTGGTTACACTTTTCTTAAAGACCATGCCTTAAATCTAATTCAATCTGGCTCTTATTGATTGATGCCCAAGCACCACTTGGTGGTTATTTTTTTGTGGGGGCCTTGATGACTCAGAGTGAAGGTAAGTAATAATTGTTTCTCTTTTTCGAGGGTCTTCCTCTATCAGTTGGTGTTTTTAAAGGGGCCTTGGATCACACTTAATCATTCCTAATCACTGAATGGGTCCTGCCCCAAGTCAAAGTGAGAGGAAAAACCTTAGTTTAAAAAGGCCAAGGTCACATATTGCATCCTGGTCCATCTCCAGTTGTCCTGATCTATATCTGGCTAATTGACGCAGGGGTCTCTAGAGAAGAAAGTGAGGCTGGTCACTTTTCACAGCCCTCCCTCATTTAAACCCCATTCATTTGCAAGTCATGGCATCATATTCTTGATGTCATGGTCCTCTTAGAGAAGGAAGGACAAACCATACAACCACAGTCTTAAAATCTCATGGTACCTGTGCAACATTCAGGTTGTCTATATTGTTCCTATTCTAACTGCATGACCAGCCCACCTCTTTTCCCATTATAGATTTCCTGAATCATGAATTTAATATCAGTTTTTGCATGAGTCCTACTTGGTAATGTAGTGAACCTCACTACTGTCTGCCATATTTCCTCCATATTCTTTTTGGTTAATTCATTATTTTTCATGTGAGGGAGCTGAGACACAGGGACTTGCCTAGGATACTGTAACTAGTATGTATCTGAGGTGGGATTTGAACACAGGTTCTTCTAACTCTAGGTCAGTGTCCCACCCAGTATATCCTGCTGTCTCTCATGGAGTCCTACAATTCATGACAATATAACATACCTCAAGCATATTGAAATAAAAATGTTATAACTTTGTGTCTATGAATTGCTTGTGACCATTGAAGTTAGTGAGAATCCCAAAATGTGATGCAGTTCACTCTCACATTTCTTAAACTCAATTAAGTATTTCTTAAATGTTTAATATGTGCCATCAACCATGGATATATTAAAGAAAATGAAAGTTATTGTCTGATTTCATTCTACTAGGCTGGAGGGGGATATATCATATGGACATAGAAGGGATAATCAGGGAATCCCCTAATCTACAAGATTGGGACACTCCCCATGGAGCTGAGCATGGACCCTAGTACTTTTTGGTGGTTCACATATTATTGCTACTATTGCTGTCAGGAGCTAGGTGGCACAGTGTATAGAATGCAGGTCTGGATTCAGGAGGACTCATCTTTCTGAGTTAAAATCTGGTCTCTGACATTTATTTAGCTGTGTGACTCTGGGCAAATCACTTAAGCCTGTTTGCCTCACTTTCTCCATCTGTAAAATGCTTTGGTAAAGGAACTGGCAAACAATTCTAGTATTTGTGCCAAGAAGACCCCAATTGGGGTCAGGAAGAGTCAGATACAATTGAAAAATGAACACCACCACCAACCATGGTGTTCATCATGTGCTCTAGTCCTTTTTGGTGGGCCACATACTCCAACCATTTAATAAAGGTTCATTCTCATGCAACCCTGTGACTAAAAGTATTGTCAAAGATGACTTTTTTTTAGTCAAGGATAACCACATTGCTTATAAAGCTATAAAATTTATAGAAAAGCTCTTTTCTTTTGGGCTTCTGCTTGACTTGGAACCCAGGTCTCCCTTGGACTTATTTTCAGTAAAGGAAATGGGGTGAGACTTTTCAGAAGGCCAGTAAAATGTAGTGTTTACTTGGTTGCCATTATATACAAGGTGATTTTTTTGGCCATCTGCAGTGCCTGGACAACATATGTATGCTAATTAAATAGCATAATGAGTCACGGGCCCAAATATACCTGTTATGTGCAGGCTTCATTAATTTTTGATACCTCTCACATCAGGACAATCTCTTCAGAATGGCCATGCGTGTCGCATTTTGAGATAAGAGAATAAGTACCAAGTCATCTGCTAAATAGAGTATCCAGAAAACAATCCTTCCATATTTTAGAAAAGCTTTTATCCATTCAGATTTTACATGGGTTACCCTTCTTGATTGCTGTAAACTATTTTGTTGAGTATATATGTCTCTTCTTCTTTTGTGCCTTACTTGATACTAGTAATCAGATGATCACTGAACTAAATTGTCTCTGGTGTTGTATCTATCAAGATCTGTTATATGATATTATAATGTTTGTAGAAGATGCCTTGTTAAAGGACAACTTTTGATACTGCATTTTATTTTCCAAATATAGCATCATCACTTTTGATTTTTAAAAGCTCAGGTAAGAGTCATACGCTAGTGGATGAACCTGACAAAGTACTCACCAAAACAACTCTTTGCCTTTGGTGACACTATTCTGAATGCTTTCTTGGATTGATTTTCAAGGTTTGAAACATTGAAAAACAATGGAAAGTACTACCATCTTTATTTAAGGAAAAAAGGAAACAAAATTAATTGAGATCAATGGCCAGCCAGCATGTCTTTGTTCTTAACTCTATAAAATATTTAGGAGAATGGTCTAGGTACATATAGAAAGTACCACTGAAAAAAATATTTTAAAAGAAAATATAGGAAATTCAGAGGTAAAGTTAACTGTCATACAATGACCTGTGAAGCGGAGAGAATAAAAGACTCTTATATGTTTAGTATCTCTTAATTGCACACACACACACACACACAATGTTTGACTAGGTAAAGTTCTGAATATTACTCAAAATATTTGTTTTACTTGTATTAAGCAAAAAAAAGAACAATGTGAATTCTTTCTTTATATCTCTTGGTATGAACTCCATTTCTAGAAACTGATAAATTGCTAAAGAAATGGATAAAGGGTTGGAGACTTGCATACAGATAAGGAAAAGACCAGTCCCACAACAATGTCTCCTTTATCAGCTTAAAGCAAAATCTGAGATAACTTTCCAGCTGAAGACAAGCCAACCAGAGACTAAAGAATCACTGGAAGGGAAGAAGATAAACATTAAACAAGAAGGAAAATCAAAGAATTACAGAATCAGCAAATATTAGAACTACAAAAGGATCATCAAGTGCAAACTTTTATTTTACCAATTGAGACAACTCATGTGAAGTGATTTAGACAAGGTTGCCTATTGACTAAGGTAGAACTAGCAACAATTAGTAACATAATATAGTATAAATAAATCAGATTTGGAACACATGACATTGGTTCAAATCCCAGCTCTGCTACTAAGTACCCATGTTACACTACTTATCATTTAACTTCTGTGGCTCTCAGTTTCTTCATCTACAAATAAAGGGCTTGGTCTAGATGACCTTAATGCCCTTTTTGCTCAAAATTTCTCATCCTTTTACGCAGAAACATAAATACTAATTTACATACCATTCCCTTATTCAAATATATATTTTATACAAATAATCTATACTACTCAGACAGGTAAACTTGAAAAGGGAAACTAAAACCATAAAAAATCATTTCAGAACAGTCAACATCTTCTGTTCTACACAAAATAGGATTTTAATGGTTGTATATATTTATCTATCAAAATTACAGGTGGCCCAAATTACAGAGTAGAGAAGCATGGTACAAGGTTCCTGACCACAGCAATAATTTGAATGACAGATGAGCAGTGAGAACTATAACCAATGATGTATGTGGCCAGAAAAGAAAGTGAGGAGTGATAGAGTGAGAGTAAGGAAGAACAAATGTACACTCTGGAATATAATAGCTAAACTTTTATTCATGAAACAGAGCAAGATCTCTAATGAGTTAGGGAATATTCTCTTCAGGATTTACAGAAGGGCACAGCCATGAATTGCTTAAGATGAGAAGGCATAGAAGGATTATGATCTGCACTTATGGGAGGAGTTCCTTTTTCCATTCATGAGAAAATAGGTCTATCCTATTATCTAAAGATATACTTCCATCTCAAATCCCAGAAAGTGGAGTCTGTATTTCATACCTGAGGTCATTAATGAAAACACTGAGTGTTCCACATATGGAGTTATTAAACTGGTATCTGAGCTTATCAATCACACTGGAAAGTTTGGGAAGGGATAATTGACTACCCTTTTAAGAACAAAGGGAAAATCTTTAGGAAAACAGGTGTAGGCAAATTTGGGGAGCATGATTTAAAAAAAATAGGACATAAATTTCCATGAAAACATATTCCTGAAGGCAAGTGATGCAAAGATAGACAGACTTTTTAGCTAAAAAAATTCTGTAAAATATCAGCTTCATGTTCAGACAAGTACTGACAGATCTAATAATCAGACATTATCAACCGTCTGTTAAATCTCCCCACTCTGACACCCTCAGATGCTACTGAGGGAAGAATTTTTTACTTAGCTTATTTATAATGCACCCTCTGCCTAAAAGCTGTCCAGAAGGTAAGAGAAACAGAGACTTTTTTAATAGGGAAAGGTTGGCTAGTCAGGAAAAACTCCCACTAAGTACTACTATGCCTTATATCAGCAAGCAAAGCAAACCAAATCTGAGACATCATACATTAAGACTGACTTTGGATGTTGAGAGGTTACCCAGACAATAGACTCTCCTGGATTACCTGATAACTACACCTAGAGTTACCATTTTCTAAAAGTGTTTGGAATAGGAAATATGTCTTCTTGATGCCATTATAGACCATAGGATCAAAGATTTAGAACTGGAATTGAGCAAACTTTCAGTACCCCTACATATATCTCTGGAAGTCTTATGTTATAGAAGAATTTCTGAATACAAGGATGAAAGAAGTTTTTCTGTGGGTTAAGGGAGGAAGGATAGGAGAAAAATATAAAATAAGCCTGCAAAAATAGATTGTAATCAAATTTTTAAAGGTCCAGAATTAAAAAAAAAATATGTATACTTTGTTTTGAGGGTAGATAATTATCAAAAAGAACTTATTTTGCTTTAATATTTTATTAGTAGCTCTAGTCATAATCAGAATAGTACTGACAAGTGTATGCCTGGTGTCTTGTAAATATATAACATTATCAAATACTGTATTAGGAAGATTGTTTTATGAAAGATGTTTTGGAAGAATAACTGAAGATGAGATCAGTTAGGAATCTTTCCCCATCATCATGTTAGGAAGCAATGAAGACTTTACCAAAGGCATTGCTAATGGAAGTGGAATAGAGTATTTAGAAACAAATCTTGCCAAGGAAAAATTGATAGAACTTGTCAACTGATTAAGTTGATGATTGAGCTTGAATGAAGATTCAGATGACTTGGGGCTTTTTGGCATTTCATCCACTTAACCATTCATGTTTTAATCTGTCACCTTGACATGACTTGTGTCCAAGTTTGGATCAGCATTTGAGTCTCCTTTCCTTTCTACCACTTCTTTAAAAACTGTCTTAGGCATATTAGTTGCTCAGAAGTCTTGGAGGAAAATGATGATAAGTGGAGGACAGGTTATCCATGAATTAATGCCCATGTGTTCTTGTCAATTAAAAAAGTCAATGTTTAAAAACATCGGTCTAGTGTGTGAAGGTCTTTAATATCAGATGCTAGGGATATGAAAGTAGATTTAATATAAGCCC
This sequence comes from Petaurus breviceps papuanus, assembly GCF_028583685.1. NCBI lineage: Eukaryota > Metazoa > Chordata > Mammalia > Diprotodontia > Petauridae > Petaurus > Petaurus breviceps. The sequence goes on along the minus strand of NW_027187298.1, from coordinate 6,763,732 downwards.
TACCCTCAAAAAGGTCACAACTTAATAGGAGGAAGAAGAAATATACAAATAATCAAGAAAGAGGGCATGAAGAGCTGACCTCAGGATCAGGAAGGTCTGTTTTCAATTTCTGCTTTTGACAAATACTGTCTATGCAACTCTGAGACTGGCACTTACCCTCTCTCTATTTCTAAAATGATAATGACAATGATTAGGATGATGATGTGAGAAAAATAATAATGGTGATAAATAATTCTTAAAAAAAAACAAAATATGAATGACTAAGTCATATGTATTTCTTCATGGAAATCAGGGTATATGAAGACAACTTAGGATGAAATCACTATCACCTTAAATTTATGAAGGTTTATGCTTTAGAAGCCCGGAATTTTGTTCAGTTCAATTTCTCCTCTGAAATGATAGAAACCGTAACAAACCATTGCAGGATACAAAAACATTTCATGTACTAAACAGCTAGCAAGACAACTTTATTGCTAGAATTATGAATTAGAAGTTCACTGTCTTCCATAAATTAACGGATGATAAATATCTGCAGTTCAAATTTAGACTTCAAAATATCCTTAATAATTCAACAATTAAGCCATTCTAACAATGGACTATAACCATTATCCATAATCACTGAGATATAATACTGATCCATAAAACATCTAAGAACAATATTTTAAACAGAAGCCAACATGCCAAATTTTTATAATTTTCAAGCTGTGTGGAATGAAGAGTTACTAAAATGTAAAGAGAAAGCAATCAGGTCCATGAGGTAACTATATAAGCTATATATCAAAATTTTTGTCCTTTATGCTCCCAAAATTGTCCTAAGAAACTTTAAAAAAAATTGGTTTTAATTTACAACATTCAGTTCCAGAAGTTTTGAGATCTGAATTGTCCCTTCCTCTTTTCCCCCCTTCCCCTCTATGGAGGCATGCAATCTGATATAGTTCTACATATTCCTTCACATTAAGCATTAGTTGAGTCGTAAAGAAAAATTACAACCAATGGAATGAAAAATAAGAAAGAAGAAACAAAACAAAAAAAGAGAGAGAGCGAGTAGTTTGCTTCTATCTACATTCAGACTCTGTAATTCCTTTTCTGACTGTGGATAGCCTTTTCCATCATCAATCAGCCTTACATTGCTGAAAATAGCCCAGTCTATGAAAGTTAGTCATCACAGATATGATGTATCTGTAATTGGGTACAATGTTCTCCTGGTTCTGTTCTCCTCACTCAGCATCAGTTTATATAATCTCTCCAGGTTATTATGAAGTCTGTCTGCTCCTCATTTCTTGTGGCATAATAGTATTCCTTTACATTCATATACCACAACTTGTTTAGCCATTCCCCATTTGATGGGCATCCTCTTGATTTCCAATACTCTGCCACAACAAAAGAGCTGGTATAAATATTTTTGTACATATGGATCTTCCTCCCACTGTATGATCTCTTTGGGATACAGCACTAGAAGTGGTATTGCTGGGTCAAAGGGCATGCACAATTTTATAGTCCTTTGGGTATAGTTTTAAATTCCTTTCCAGTATGGTTGGATCTGTTCACAACTGCACCAACAATATATCAGGGTCCTAATTTACCCACATCTTCTCTAGCATTTATCATTTTCCTGATTTGTCATGTTAGCCAATTTTATAGGTGAGATATGGTACCTAAGATTTGTTTTGATTTACATTTCTCTAATCAATAGTGATTTAGAGTATTTTTTCATAGATTATAGCTATCTTTAATTTTTTCCTCCCAAAACTGCCTATTCATATCCTTTGGGCATTTATCAATTGAGAAATGACTTGTATTCTTATAAATTTGACTCTGTTCTCTATATATTTTAGAAATGAAGTCTTTATCAGAGACACTGGTCACAAAACTTCTTTCCCAATTTTCTGCTTCCCCCCTAGTCTTGGTTACATTGGTTTTGTTTGTCCAAAACCTTTTCAATTTAATGCAATCAAAATTATCAGTTTGCATTTTGTAATACTCTATCTTGTGGTTGGTGATAAATATTTCTCTTCTCCATAAACGTGACGGGTAAATTATTCCTTGCTTTCCCAGATTGTTTACAGTATCACCCTTTATATCTAAATTGTGAACCTATTTTGACTTTATTTTGGTATACAGTGTAAGATATTGGCCTACTCCCAGTTTCTGCCATACTATTTCCCAGGTTTCCTAGCACTTTTGTCAAATACTGAGTTCTTATCCTGGAAGCTAAAGTCTTTGTGTTTATCAAACAGTAGATTGCTATAGTCATTGTCTACTGTGTCTCATGTACCTAATCTATTCCATGGATACACCACTATTTCTCAGCCAGTACCAAGTAGTTTTGATGACTGCTGCTTTATAATACAATTTAATATCTGGTATGGCTAGGTCACCTTCCTTAGCATTTCTTTTCATTAATCCCCTTGATATTCTGGAGCTTTTGTTCTTCCAGATGGATTTTATTATTTTTCCTAGCTCTATAACATAATTTTTAGTAGTTTGATTGGTATGGCATTAAATAGGTAAATTAATTAAGGTAATATTGTCATTTTTATTATACTGACTTGCCCTATCCATTATCAACTAATATTTTTTTTCCAATTATTTAAATCTGATTTTATTTTTGTGAAAAGTGTTTTGTCATTGTGCTCATATAGTTCCTGGTTTTGCTTTTTTTTTTGGCAGATAGACTACCAAATATTTTATAATGTCTAAAGTAACTTTAAATGGCCTAAGTATACTTTCAAGGAGTCTACAGAGGATCAAATTTTGTTTTATACTTTTATTCAACTCAAAAAGCAATTGTTTTTCTACCTATGCAAGAAACCATAAAGCAATAGGTTTGGAAAAAAAATACAGGGTAGTGACTTGCCCCAGAACTGTTTTTAATTGAACAACATAGAACAAGAGGGGAAGAATGAGATGATAATAATAGTAATGCTAATTAACAAAATATCCATTTCTTATATCCATGTCATTATGTGGAGGACCGTTGAAGAGGATGACAGCATTAAAATAAGAAAATTCTAATTGAGAAGATGTACAGTGGAGAGTCTGGGTGTTAGGACAAATCTATGAAGTCCCAGTAGGAAATCTGGGGTTTTAGCCAATTGGGCTCTGATGATAACCAGTGATTGGGTTAGCACCCAGTCAGTATGATATAATTACTATGAATCTAAGAAAGACATGGAGTGTTACAGAGTTACATGCTATGCCTACTTGAAGTTGTCATGATAATCTTATTTACAGGGAATATAGTAGAGAAAATGGAGTCCCTCAGGGTTTAAGTACCACAAGGAAGTAAGATATTCTAGAACAAGTTAGAGATACCAATATAATGCCTGCTGGAAATGCTTCCATCTTACACTGAACAGGAAATCAAGTAAATGATGACTGAGCATCAAATAGAATGAATAAGATATGAAAAACTTTTTTTTTTTACTATATGCCAATATTACATGGTTACAAAATTGGAAGCAGATATTATTATTTATAGGAAATGATTTCATGTTGTTTTTGCCAATGATATCTTCAGATACAAATAACACTTACATAATAATGAAGACCCAAGGCAATCATAGGAAAAAGGATTACTCCTAAAACTGGATTAGATGAAGCAAGAGCATAATTTGAATAGTTATTTAAATATGAAAAATGAATTTTATAGTTACTTAAATCTGAAAAAGGAAAAACTGAAAAATAGGAATACATTGAAAAATCTACACAGCACAAAACCATAAATCCTACCTATTAATGAAAGGGATAGTAAAAATAATGTTCATATCCTGAATAATTTAATCAATAAATAAATATTAATCACTAAATATCAAATACTATGCTAGGGTCTGTGCATATAAGTGCAAAGGATTAAATAATCTCTAATTCTAAGGAGTTTACATAATAAACAGGAGGGCAATATATACTTGTAGATATATGCATCATAAATATAAGGTCAATAAATACAAATATAGGCAGGATTGTTAAATATGAAGAATTCTAGGAGGATCAGGGGAGGTTTCCTTTAGAAGATATCACCTGACCTATGACTTTTTAAAATTAATTTGGTAATACACTTTCTTTTTATTTGGTCTAAAATTTATGGACTATCTATTCCTCTTACCTTCCAGAGAATTTTCTCACACAACAGAGTTTTATTAAAAAGAATTTAATTAGGGTGGCTAGGTAGTGCAGTGAATAGAGCAACAGTCCTGGAGTCAGGAGGACCTGTGACCTTGTTCAAGTCACTTAAACCCAATTGCCCTCCCTTCCCCCCTCCAAAAAGCAAAAAAAAAAAAAAAGAATTTAAAAATATGAAGAGAAAAAAACTGTGCTCTATACAGTGAAAAATATGACTATATATCTCTGTCTCTCCATATGTGTATACACAAATATGTAAACACATACAACCATATAAAATTTTTCCCATATGTAGACTTCCCTCTATGCCTCTTCTTTGGGGCCATATTTATTACCCTTAATTTTTCAACATTCAATGTCTATTTTTTGTTCTTTCTACATATATCATTATAGTCGTTGTGTACATTATTTTCTTGGGTCTACTTATAAGTTGCACCAATTCATGGGATTTTTTCATTATTCTCTGTATTCATTATATTCATTATTTGTTATAGCACAGTGATATTTCATTATATTTGCATACCATGATTTCTCTTGATTGCACAAATGATACACATCTACTTTGTTTTTAATTCTTTGCTATCATAATAAAGTACCGCTATAAATATTTTAGTGAATTTAGGGCCTTTCTTCCTATCATTGACTTCCTTTGGTTATAAACTCAGGAAGGAGTCTCTATTTGAAGGATATGAACACTTTCAGAATTCAAAGTTGCTTTACTAAATCATTGTACTAATTAATATTGAGCTTTATCTTGAAGGAAGAGAGGCACTCTAAAAGGCAAAGATAAGGAAGGAGCACCTTCTCCGTATATGGGATGGACAGTGAGAAGGCATGGAAAGAGAAGATGGAGTGTTATAAATAAGTAATGAAAAAAAGACCAGTTTGGCATTATTTCAGAGTGTGGAAGAGGAAGCAGTGCTAATAGAACTGAGTCTAGGAAGATAGATTGCCATCAGTTTGTATAGGATGTTAAAAACTAAAATGGCTAAATCTAAATAGTTAAAATTTTATGAAATCTAAATAGTTTGAATTTTACATCAAAAACAATAGGAAGACATTGGAGTTGGCTGAGTAGAGGAATCACATTTCTACATCTTTACTTATGGAGAATCACTTTGGCAGGAATGCATGTGATAAACAGGATTTGGATGAAGTTTGAGATAGAGAGACTAAGGAGGAGGATCTTGCAGTAAGATAGGTTACAGGTGATGAGGAACTGAACTAAATTTCTGTGAGTCAAGAGAGGAGGACATAAGAGAAATCTCTTATGAATGTAAACATGGCAGGATTTTTCAGCTAACTAAATATATGTGGTCAAGTACAAAAAAAGAGTACAGAATCATACCATAACTATGGAATTGAGACATTGGGGGAATGGTGGTTTCTTTCACAGAAATAAGGAAGTGAAGAAGGGATTTTTTAGGAGGAAAGATAATGACTTCAATTCTACACATGTTGAATTTAACATATCTCTAGAAAATCCAGTTCAAATTGTCCTATAGGCAATTGATCATTTAGGATTAAAGTTCAGGAAAGAATCTTAAATTGTGTGTATAAATGTAGAAGTCATATACATAGAAACTACAGGTAAATGCATGGGAGTTGATGAAATCACCAAGAGAAAGAGAAGTGAGGAAGAAGAGAAGAGGAGAGAAGAGGAAAATAAATTTGAAAAGATTGACATACTTTAAAAAGCAATTTTAATGGCATGAATTCAACCCATACCCACTATTCCAAAATAGTGCATTCCAGAAAAGCTGTTATCTGCTAAAACCATCATGTATGAACACATTCTCCCATAAAACTTGACAGAGAGTGTAAAAACATTTTAGTGCTTGTGCATAAAAGTCTATATTGCAGCTGTTACCATGGAAAATACTATAGCAAGAAAGGTAGTACTATCTAGGTATAATAATCTTAAGGACAATACCACCATGTTTGAAGAATCTATAGGGTTTCTGTTGAAAACCTTAGGCAACCTTGGACAGATATTCAAACGTTACAATGAGAGTTATCTGGAGTAATAAAAGAATTGAACAACTTGTTCAATTTAAATCAACAATAGTAATAACACAACACATTATGGAAATCAATCATGGGAAACAAACGTACATGAGAGTATATATTATATATGTATATATCTATACATACACATGTGTGTATAATACACACACACACACATATATATATATACATTCTTGTTTATTGTTCATCATTCATTTTTTGAGGAAGACCAGTAACATCATGATGTTAGAGTAAAATAATGGATGATGAGTGATGTCTTGACTTACAAGTGAATAGGATTTAAGTGAGGCAGAGTTATGCAGTCATCAGCCTCACTATCTCTTCCAGAGTCATAGAAGTCCAACATCAGGACAAAAGTTCAGATGACTGGTTATGGTTAAGGATGCAGTAGATGACCTTGACATTTTTGTGTTTGACTAAGCTCTAAGTTCCCTACAGTACCTACTTAAGCTGCCTTCATTGCCACTAGAATAAATTGTTCTCACTCACCCATTCCACTGAGGGAGTTTTTACATGATTGGGGTAGATATCCCTTAACTCACTGTTGGATTTGAGACCTGCCAATTACCAACAAAATAATTTAGCCCACTTGCCAAGATGGTTTTATTGGGATTCAGCTAGTGGGTATGCTACAGTTATGCTTAATACTAAATACTTTTAACACGCTTGATGTTCTTAATGCATAATTAAAAGTATAAACTAGACATAGCTGGGCTTGACATATCACTAATAACTATCCACTTGGACTAGCTAAATAGTTGGTCAAAGCTCTCCCCAACTCCAAGTGGTGGCATCCCAACCCCATGCCTCATCCTCGATTTCTGTCCCTGTTTTAGCTCCCTACTTTATATGCACCCCAGAAGAAATTTACCCCAACCATGATGCCAAAATGAACCCTTTCCAGCGGGGGCTGCAGAGATCCCTCCAGAGCCTGGGTGCAGAGTGTTCAAATGGGCAAGGTTTCTTTCCCCGTCCCTACAAGATTTCTCCCTCTTACCACCTCTGTTGCTACCTGAAGATGATGGAAGAGGCTTCTCTTGGAGAAGCCTTCCTACCACCTCCTCCCCCATTTGAGGAACCATTCCCCCCTGTTCTAGAAAGAAGAGGCATTCTCTTCCATCCTCCTCCTTCCCTCTAGAAGAGGGGGTTGAATCCCCAGCACCAACACATCATCCCAGAGGAGACGTGAGCAGCATGACCTGGAGATGGACTCTTTGTCCTCCTTGTTGTATGGGATGATGCTGAATGAACACTTTAAGCCTAGGATTTCATCTTGATCTGTGCTTCTCACATTTATCCATTAATTCCCAGCCAAGTGGCATTTCCCACCTCCAGTTTCAAGCAAAGTACATCTTCCTCCTTAGCTAACTCCTACTGGTTCTGCTCATTCCCATTCCACATATCTGTGGCTAAGACCACAACCACATAGACTTTACGTCCACAATTCCAGCTCCAGTTGTGGCTTCAGTCCCATCTAAATCTCCATCTGTAGTTCCACCCCAAGGCCCAGCCTCACCCTTAACCCTAGCCTTCACTCCTACCCCCAAGTTTAATGCTGAGCCCCCTCCAAATGCATTCTCATCACTCTTAAGTTTAGCCATCTGGCACCTGGGTTTTCCTTCATCAGAAGGGGAGGTTCACACACCCCACACTTATGCAGGATCTTCTCAATGGGCTCCCAGCTTCACCTATGCTGAACAGCAGGACAAGCTTTCTGTTTGGAAGGAACAATGTCCATTGCTCCTCCCTCCCTCCTGTAGGCACATCCTCCTGAGTCCAGGGTCTCTAACACATTAAGAGGTAGAAAAGTTGGAAAAGTTTATACAGCAAATAATGAGGGACATGGAGCAGCCAGACGGTGACAAGTCCTCACCAAGGAAAAGTGTGGTTGGTGCTGCCAGGCCCTGATATTTTCCCAGCCTTTTAGTGTGGGCACTTGGGGGTCAATTTAAGCTCAACTATTCATTCTATTCATCCTCATTTCCTATCCCAAGCCATAAGAAAATTTACAGCTAGCTTAACAATAGTTCTTAAGTTCTGGGGGGCAGAGATCTACATCTTCATCTACATTTACATCTGAAGCTACATGCCTATGCACACACACCCTATCTCTCTCTCTCTCTCTCTCTCTCTCTCTCTCTCTATATATATATATATATATATATATATATATATACATATATATATATATATATACATTATACACACACAATGTAATTATTTCAAATAATTTTTAGTTCAGAAGTTTTAACTTATGTGCGTGTAAAGGACCGCTTTGTTAGTCTGATGGAACTGGTAGACTCCTTTTCAAGATATTTTTTTTCAAATTAATAATTGAAAGAAATGCTAAATTTCCAGTAGAATTAGATAGTTCTATGTTTTAGGGATTCTATATTGCCAGACTGAATCAGGTTTGCCCAAGGTGCCTTTTGTTTTTTTATGAAAACTTTCTCTTCTTGGGGAGGGCAGGATAGGACAATCATTTCAAGCAGGGTAATTCTCATCATGAATCAGCTCTTAGATTGTTCTAACAAAACCACTAATATCAGCTGCTATGGCCTTTGACGTACCTCAAATGTCCCAAGCAATAGTAGGTGGAACACAAGTATATTAATCTATTTTTATTGAATATTCATGCAGTTCCCTTATGCCTTTCAGGTATGCTATTAGATTAAGGGATTTCCATTTGTCCATAGATATCTTCAAACAAAGGCTGAATGAAAACTTGCTAGATATATTGGGAAGTGAATTCATGTATGATGGATAAGACTAAATGACTTCTCAGTTTTCTTCTAACTTTAAGATTATGTTGACTCTAAAATTAGTATCATTCCTCATTCTTCACTTGTTCTGTTTTTGGCTGACTATCTTCTCTATTCCTATTCCTTATATAGTTCCATACTTCAAAGTCTATCTCAGTTTTATTTCCTTGGTTTTCTCATTCTTCAGTTATATCCCTCCCTTTCTCCCCGCCCCCTTTACTAAAGGATGGTATCCAAATAACCTTCAAAAAGTCAACATTTATAAACTTCCTAATTATCAAAAAGTACTGATGGATGCTTTAAGAAATACAAAGTTTAACCAAAAATGCTCTGCCCTCATGGATATTAAGTGTTAGGTTAAGGCATGGAAACAGATGTGTAAAATATATAATTTTGGATGGCAAGTACATTAAAGAAGAATTAAAAAAAACATGAACTAGGTGAAGTCTAAAGACGAAGTTATTCTAATTGAATAGGTAGGAAGTTAACCTTTGAAGATAAGTAGGGTAGCAGGTATAGAGAACATGTTCATGGGGCAGAAAGTCATTCAGCTCCATTACAATATAAGTTTCTACGTGACCTGAATAAAGTGCTGAAACTGGAGTTCAAATACTGTCTCAAACTCAATAGCCGTGTGATCTTAAAGAAGACATTTAACTGCTTTGTGCCTCAGTTTTCTCATCCATAAAGTGAGGGGGATGAAGTCTATGTAATCTAAGGATTTCTTGAAATTTAAGTCTATGATTCTAAAATGAAGAGCACAAAATGGGGAAGATGAGACTGAAAAGTCAGTCAGTAAACATGCATTTATTAAAGACTTTGCTGGGGACTTTGATAATCAATGGGGATTCCAAGAAAGACAAAAGGAGTTTATTGTGTCAACAGGTACATATTCTATTGGAGGAGACAACATTTGAGTAACTATGTGCAAAGATGTACAGTATAAATGGAAGAGGGATGAGATTAAGAAATCAAGAGGAAAATTGAGAGGAAAAAGAAAATCTCCTACAGAAGATGGGATTTGAAAGTTGTCAAAGAAGTTAGGAAACGGTAATGGAAGAGAATGCATTCTACATGTGGGGGGTGCAGTTAATACAAATCCATGGAGATGGGAGATTGAGTGTCATGTAAGAGGAAGAGTTACTATGTCAGGACCTGCATTGTGTAAATTGTAGTTGCATTATAAAGTCTTTGGTGAGAAATAAATTGTGAAAATGCCAGTATAAAGGGGTCAAGTTATGAAGGACTTTAAATTCCTTAAAGAACTTCACCTTCTGCAGACAAAACATTTCATAATTATTTCATAATTGACAGACACTACTTTCTGGAGAAGTGAGGTCTGCAACAATTATAAGCAGAAAGATATAATACAAAGAGTTCTTCACTTGGAACCAGAAGACTTGGGCACATCTCAGTTCTCTTGCTTATTATCTGTATGAATTTCGACAAGTTATTTCAATGATTAGGTAGTACCTAGTGATTTGTAAATTCCTTGTAGCAGCAAAGGTCTGTGAGTTTACAATTTCATGATTTGAAACAAGGCACTCAATGTATCTATCAGTGGCCACCATTTAGATAACTCAAGTCTGCTGCCCCCCTCTGACTGTTGAGACTTGTTTGGAATTGTTAAAGTTTCCTTTCTTCTTCAAACTGACTTGTACAGATCTTTCATTATCTCCTTTTATACCATGAGACACAAATTGGAGAGTATATGATTGTAGCTTTTGACAGGTCTCAGGGTTGGTAGCAGTAGCTCCTGTAGATGGTCTTTAAGTTTCATAGAAAAGCCAATGTGAACTTAAAGTCAAATGATATTAAATGAGAAAAGGCTAGATTTTGTAAGTGACAGGACCAAGATGAAGATGAGGGAGAAGGACTGGGAGGGAGGGTCTTGGTGGAAAGAGGGAAATACTTTTGCCAAACTAAATCACAAAACTAGCCAAGCCTCCATGTGTTACGTAAGACTAGAGTCAAAGTTCAGGCCAATCGTGGGAAACTTGTCTCTCACCATCCCCGAAACCAGAGCAGTTTTCCTCAGCTTGGGGTGCCAAGATAAAAGTTCACTCCGCGCACCTGTTCCATCTCCCTTCTCCTGCCAGGATCTTTTCTTCTCGATGTGACTGTTTTGACCACTGTTATGTTTGGGACTTGGCAAGGACAAGCATTCCTCACTAATGAGACAGCTTTGGTTTTTAGACTGCTTGACAATGGGGCATTTGTGCATGTGGCAGCTTCCTCCAGCGGAAGGGCCTTACCCAATCTCTCTCCCAAAGCTGTTGCTCCTGTTGCGTTTCCAGACCCTGGGTCATGGGAGCCATTACAATTGAATCTAAGTATATCAGAATGTAACACTCCTCTTACCTTCCAGTAATTCTGACCTTCCAGAAAACATTGGAAGATGATTGAGCTTTCTTATTATACAATAGTCACCAAAGATGATATCTAACATGGTGACTGTGAGTTTTCAAGAGAGCATTAGCTTTTGTTTAATATAGAAGCAGTTTCGGGTTTTTTTTTTTTGAGGGGGGGGATGAAATGAATATTGAACCTACAACCAGACAGGCTGATATCAAATCATGGCTTTAACATCTCTCATTTCTTGGTTACCTTACTTTTTAGTCTCAGTTTCCTTATAAAATAGTTTCCTTGCAAAATAGTGATAATGTATATTTGTATTACTTAAAACATAGGGCTGTGAAGAAGAAATGATATAATATTTGTAAAGAGTCACATATAAAACAGGACATAAAAATAATCATTTCTATAATAATATTGTAGTTTCTAGTCTTCAAAATGGAACTTGGGAATCCTTGTCCTGACCTCCCTCACTTTACAGAAAAATAGATGTGCCTGAAGACAAATAGATCTGAATTTCTAAGACCTCATAAATAGCAAACTCTGGATTTGAACCCAGGTCTGATTGCCAATCTAGTGATCTTTTCACTACATCACATTTCTCTGTTTAAGAGAGCAGAAGAATGGGTAAGGGTTCATCTTAATTTAAAATCTTCAATTAAAAAATGTTTTGGGATCTAAAAAAATCTAGCTTTATTTTTCTGGGATGTTGTTTATTTTCACCATATCATTCCACAACAACTCAAGAAAAATAGCCACTATGGCACAGTGCATTAGAGAAAGTGTGGCATAGACATGGAGTGCAGGACTTGGAGTTGGGAAAACCTGGATTCAAATTCTACCCCTGACACTTTCTAATTTTGGGTGAAGTCACTTAGCCTCAAGGTACCTCATACAACTACCTAGTATTTATCACTTAATTCATAAATAAATTCATACCTATAATGGTAGAGTAAATTCTCACGCAAAAAGCTCATCCCAGAGATTAAATTTTTAAAAAGTCTATCTTTATATGGCATTTCTATCATAGTGGAAAGGGTTATGCTTAAAAGAGGCAAAAGAGCACAAAATCTCTAGGCTCACATGGACTAGCTCTAATCTTGGGGTCTGACACATGGATAATTTTCTCTCCTTGGCTCCTTGTTCCAAATATGGCTACTCCAGAAAAAAAAGAGAGATGCAACTTAAATTTAGGTCATGTTGCTCCAAATGTGGGTAACTGAGTCCCCAGCTGCCATACAAAATTCAAAATATCAAATTCACGTGGTCTATGGAATAGCCTTTTATTTTTTCTAACATTCAATGCAAAAGATTCAAAGGACTCAAATGTGTCATAATATTTATTCTTTATTGATTTGTTGCGAAGTCCTTGATTCATTAATGTATTGCAAATATAAAAAAAGAGACCCAAGTAAAGTGAGAATGTTGGAGTACTTGATATGCATATGCAAAACGTTTCTTTGATTTTCTTAAAGCACACCACCAACACAGAACTTCCAAGAAAAAAAATGTCTAAAAAGCTGCATCTTTTAGGAAAATGGTTTAAGTTGCTATAATTCTGTCTAGCCACAAAACCATTATTATTTCTTCTAAATATAAGGAATTAGGATTACCAAGTAAAAAAGGAAGTCATACCAAGACATCCGATTAATTACGTGGGGTAGACAATGAGATAAAGATATATAGCTCCAAGGAAAGACACCAAATAGCTTATCAATCTCATGGAATGCTTCTCCAATTTTCTAAAAATGTAATTTAGACTCAGGAAGTATAAAACTTTTGATGTACACAAAGGAAACATAGAGAATGGATGGTCTGAGCTTGAGCCCAGGGGCTAAATAGTACCGAAGAATGAAAACAGTATTTAACAATATCTTGGTCCTCTAAGTAAGACACATGAAGAAGACATCTATGAAGGACGAAGTCATAGCTACATATGGCAAGTGTCTTATGGATATTATGAAATAATAGAAGAATATGTGTAAAGGAATAAGTTTTTTTAATAAATAAGCCTACACATGTGTCAATGTCATGCAAATATATAATTATATAGAATCCAGATTAAATTAATAAAATTATTTTAGTTAATGTCATATATGTAATATATGTATATAATTTATGTATGATAGATAATTATATATTTATATATGCTGCTACTTAATATGCAAACAATGTTCATGAGACATAGATTTCATCACCTTATAGCGGCTATGGAAAGAATAATACTTCTTTGACAAAAAAATGATAAGCAGGATTGATAGATGTTTTCAGAACACACAATAAACGGATAATTTAAAAGTAGACCTTTTGTGGAACAAATAGATGTCAGTTCAATAAAAAATAATAAAGATTGACTTTACATATACACCATTTTAACATGAAGCCTGGGAGATAGCTATGATCCAAGAGCACATCCAAAAGTCATTCTTGGGCATAATCATAGTCATGCAGATTTGTTTACAGAAATGGAGATGCTATGATGGCAAATTGGGGCCAGGTCATTAACACCAGAAATTATAGGTGAATTATCTTTAAGCATATTGAACTTGAATGGTCATTACAGAACATGCAAGTATGCAGTAGAAACTCTGCAATGCATCATTGGATGATGTAAAAATTTAGTGTTTAACAAATATCTAGCCAAATATAGCCTGATAGGTAGGAATATATATCAGAAGCTGACTGTGGCTCATAAACTACTAAATAACTAATCCCTGGTCTTCAAACAGACTTCAAAATATCCCTGAGAGGTCAACAAATGAACTATATTGTACATGGGTCATTATCATAGATGGAATTATTACCTAAAATTGCCAATTCATATGATTGGGTCCATGTAAATTTATGAATTTACATTTACATCATTAGATTTTCTAAGCTGTATAGAAGAAAAATTTTTGAAAAATGAAGTTCTAGCAGGAGATCTTAAAATCATATGGGAAGAAGATCATGTATATGTTATCCCCATGCTTTTTTTTTAAGCAATTGGAGTTAAGTAACTTGCTCAAAGTTACAAGGCCAGGTGTTTCTGGGTGGGTGCTAAGTGTCTGAGCCCAGATTTGATCCTAGGTCATCCCGACTCTGGGGCCGGTGCTCTTACTTGCTGTGCTACCTGGCTGCCCCTATCCCCATGCTTCTATCTGCCATTTAAGTTGTCTCAAAGATAGTTTCAGTAAGTCAATATGTTATTATATTCTAATACTTAATGAATTAGAAAGCTCAATAATTTTCCACCTATACATTAATCTGCAAGACATAAATGTAAAATAGCAACAGCAGGATAGTGACTTTTCCTCGGGATTTTTCTTTCTTAACATCTTCCAAAAAGATGAAATAATATGAATAGCATGATGGTGATGATGAAAATGACAAGGTAGATGAAATACACATCTCTTTATGAGACTCAAATGAGATATGTAAAATGATTTGAAAACTTCAAAGTACTTTATCAATACCATCTACTACTTGTTATTTCATTTATTTATACTACACCTGAATCCAATGATTTTCATTCTATTTGAAATGTATTCAATCAACCAATCGACGTTTTCAAAAGTTTATAAAGAACAACTTAAAAAATTCCTATGGAATTACAAAACACAAACAAAAAACCTTTTCTATTAGTTGCCTTTTTGTTAATCAGCTTCGTCTGTGTATAGATTGTTTTTCCTGCTCACCATAAGAAAGTCATCCTCCTCAATAATCCTGGCACTCCTCATTGTCACTTCTCCTCGTTCTCTGACCATTGTCTTTCCTTTTGACCCCCATTCGGAGGGTAGTAGTATATAAGATAAGCCATAAACATCATGGCTATGAAAAACTCAGTTATAAAGCAAAGCAGAGGTATATTAAAGCTTATGAATTAAAATCTGCATTATATGAGCTTTGATGACACAGGTATAATTCAGTTTTAATACATAGGGAAGTATTCGGGAATGACTTGAAATTAATCAGGACTCTGCAGAATATTCAACATTCTTTTTACTACCTTTAGATTTTTATTTTTTTGAGTAGGCCCGGTTCTGAGATTTTACCAGTATTAGGATAAGCCAGTGAAAAATGCCCTCAACTTGTGAATCTCATAATTTCTCTGCAATTTATATAGTCATAGAGAATTGCCTAGAGTAGTGGTGTCAAACTAAATTAGAAATGTAGGATGCTAAACCATATAGTAGCATCCCTGTGGATAGTATATTGACTTAGAAAAAACTATATGTTTACATATGTGTGTGTATCTACAAAGATACACATACATATATATACATATATATACATATATTAATACATATGTATTAATGCACTATTAAATTTGAATAGAAGCTACATTTTAATATGATTTAGGCATAGTTGAGAATGTTGTGAGCCATATGCAGCCTTTCTTGTTTGGCACTTTTGACCTGGAGTGCTCAGAGGTTGTTACTTTCTCAGGATCATATAGACAATATGAATCAAAGGTCTGACTTGAACTCAGGTCTTCTTTGTTGTGATGTCTTCAATTCACTTCATTATACTAGAGAAATAGAGGACCAGCCACAAAGCAAAGAAAGCCTAGGTTCAAGCTCCATCTCTGACATGTTGTGGTTGTGTGACCCTGGGACTTCTCAGTACTCTTAAAAACTCTCCAAATTTTGTAGTTGTAGTGAGGGTACTGACTTTCTCTGATGAATGGCATCATCTGGGAGTTTTCTATATCATGGAAATTAAAGATCCAGTGCCAATCCTATACAGGATAGTAGAGCAATTATTCAGCCATTGCCTAAATTTGTATAAACGTATTTTTTTGTTAATCACAGTTTCAGTAAGATGACACTTTTTAATGCTGGAAGGGGCATTAAAATCATCTGCTTATAGGATCATAGTATCATAGGATTTAATACTGGAAGGGAACTTCTAGATCATATAATAATATTGATGTCAATAACAATAATTAATGATACCTAGCATTTATATAGCACTTTTTGTAGTTTTTTTTTCAGGTTTACAAAGTACTTATTTTCTCCTCACAACAGTTTTAGAGATGAGTAGCATTATTATCTTTATTTTGCAGATGAAGACACTGAGGCTGACAGAGGTTAATTGACTTGCTCAGGGTCACACACCTGGGAAGTGTGAGGCTATATTTGAATTCCCATCTTCTTAAATCCAGGGCAAGTGACCTATAAATTGTATCAACTAGTTGCTTCTTAGCTCGTCCAATGTCTTCACTTTCCAGATGAGGAAAAAGTTTCCTTCAGGGAAGAAATTATTTCCACATGAATTCCATAAAGTTATACATTGAATGTTGTTCTTAGCAGAGCCAGCATTCAAACCAAAGTTCAATTCAATTTCTTCAAACCTAGTGGTCCTTTCAAAACTTCACAATGCGCTTAATATATACTTGCAGTTTTGCCTAAGCTAGAACATAGACTATGTCTAAGAGCCCTTCATGGCATGGTTTCTAACACTAGCATAGTGGCCTGGTCACGATGGAAGTATGGAGTGGTAGGATGTTTTGGTAAAGCCCCCAAAGCATGGGGGGTGACAATTAAAGGGGGAACAAATTTGCCATTAAAATAAGAATAATAGACAGAAACAATGAAAAATGTGGTGATGAGGAGAACCAGGGGCCAACAGGAAAAATGGTACAAAAGATATTGAAAACTCCTATTCAGATGGGGGCTTGAAGACAAATAATAGCAGTAAGGTGGTACAATGGAGAGAGTATGAGACAGAGCAAGGAGGAACTGAATTCTAATCTTTTCTCCAGTATTAGCCATGTGTCCCAGGGCAAGTAACTTAAAATCTCTTTCAAACTCAGTTCTTCATTTATTAAAAAAAATGAGGATTAATAATAGCATATCACTGGGTGATTTTAAGGATCAGATACAATAATGGGTAAAGTGCTTTTCATGTCTTAAAGTGTTTATATGAAGGATGGCTATGTGTTTGTCCTTCATTCTTGAAGAGGACCATTACATCAAGGAGATGATGACATGACTTTCAGTTGACCTTTATTTAAGTGATGAGGGCTGTGAAAAGTCACCAACCTCACTTTCTTCTCCAGAGTCATCTGGGTCCAGTGGTCATATATTCATCAGGATGTCTATAAATGGTCCAGGATGCAATGGGAGATCCTGGCCCTTTTAGATTATGGTCGTTTTAGATTCTCACTTTGAGTAAGGTAACACCCATTCAGTGAACAGACCTCTTTAAGAAGTGAGTCAAGGGATGGTCATCATCATCATCATCATCATCATTATAAATGTGGTAGGAGTAGCAATAAGAGGAGGGGATGAAGAATAGGGATTAGGAACTGGGCACATCCTATGTACTGAGAATGCCAATTTCTCTTTGAGCCTTACTTTAGAATGCTAATACCTGCCTGCTTGTAGCTCAGAATATTTTTTGGTAGTGGACGGTTCTAGGCTACTAATAGCATTTCCTTCACAGGAAATAGTCAAGGATTATATGACAACAGACACATTCATCCTGCTCTACTTCTCTGGACTGATGGGTATTTGGTTTTTCTTCTACTCACCACTCCCCCTGACTTCTTATCTCTGTCACCCATTGAAACAGTGTTTCCTATTTTGCAAATGTAACATATTTTCTTTGTGATTCAAATAATTAAAATGGGTCTCCAGTTTTCTGAACTTGGGGGAACTCTGCTTGATTTCTTCTGACAGAAATAAGCCCATGGACAACACTCAATGTCCTCTATTATACTATGCCTCAATTTGTACAATGGTTCATGCAAGTTCAATGGACATAACTTTTCTTTTAAATAGAAACCTAATTTTAAAACATTGTAAATAGTAAGTTGCTTTAATATAGGTCTTGACTTATAATAAAGGATATATTTTTCGTTGCTGGAAAATTCTTATGGAAGTTTGGATTTACACTTTTTTATTAATTTACAATTAATTTTCCTTTCAAGAGTTTGTATTCAGTTTGAAAAAGAATATCCTGCTTTTAGGTCTTAGAGGAAGTGAAAACAGATGGTAGAGGTAAAATCTCATCTAATCTCAGTGATATTTCTAAGCAGGTTTTATCTATTTCAACACTAATATATTTTGCCTTGAACATATATATATATATATTTATGTAGTACTTCTATTTGCTTCTTCAGAAAGTATTTATAATTTCATTATTTTTCTATGTTCACCATAAAATATAGTGTCATGACTACACTTTTATAGGGCAATGGGACCTGTGTAGAGTCAGCTAACCAAGGATTATTCTTTCATTTTCACATATACTGAATATATGGCAGATGTTTTGCCTTGGATTGTCAGATTTAGCCCTGGCAGAGACTTTAGGGATAAGTGACTTAACCAGTGTCATATATGTAACAGAATCAGGATTCCAGTCCACATCCTCGGATTCCAAATCCATGTTCCTTTCTTGACCTTGTATGGTCCCTGACATCTGTCCTATAGGAGATGTATGTATGTATATGTGTGTACATTTCTGCATGTATGTATGTGAATATGTATAAAATATATTTATGGAGATGTACATACATGTGTGTATATATTATATATAATTATGTGTTATATTAACATTATATAATATATAATATGTAAACAAATAATAAATATATGACATATTATATTACATTATGTTATATGATGTTATATTATTATATGATGTTATGCTATATTTTGCTATGTTATGTCATATTCATGCATATACATACACACACACATATATATATATATATAATATTAGATGACCAGAGAATATGACTAAAACCTCTCAGTAGATACTTGTTGTCACATAAATACAATCAGAAGCTAAACTATTAGCTTTATTTATTTATTAGAAGACTAGCTCATTGTATTAGCTTGCTACAGGGATGGAAATGTATAGTGTCATAATTTGCCTCAGAAGAAATCTGTTTAGACCCTTACTCATGATCTTGGTTCATCTCTCTCTATTAGATTGTGGGCTTGTGGAGAGTAGAGATTTCCTGGCTTTTATATTTGTATTCCTAGATATTAGCATAATACTTTGCCCACCGTACTCATTTGATGGAATGATCTTTATTTCATTCATTCACTCATCCATTTGACACATTCATAATTATATATTTCTATAGATTTTTGAGTTCACAAAGTACTTTTCTCACAGCAATCCAGTGAGGTAAGTAGTGTAAGTTTATTTATCATCTTTACTTTTAGAGATGAAAGCACTGAGGCCTTGAGAGGTAATGTCATTTGCTCAGGAGCATGCAGATGCTAAGGGGAAGCAACAGGACACAGACAGAAATCCCTGTCTTCCCAGAATAAACTCAGTGCCCCTCCTAATTATTTTTTCACAAGCTTCAGAGAATTGTTATAAAACTGTGGAAATCTGGGGTTCAAAAGTACTTCACATCCAGATATACTAAAGTATCAGTTGAAGAACTTTTTGAGGTATTAAAGGATTGAATGGCCAAACATAAAATGCATGACCCTTAATTGGAAATGGCCACTAAAATTGTGGGACAATAGTATAAGGAAATATAGCCATATGCTGGGAGAAAACAAATATGAAGAATTCAGAGAACATTGGAACACTTCATGTGAACTAATGAATTAATTAATAAAGTGTCTATTAAGTCCTTTCTCTATAAAAACAGAAAAGTGAGAGAGTTCCTGCTCTCAAGGAGCTCACATTCTAAAAGGAAGGCTAAATATATATGTATATGTGTATGTGTGTATATATTTATGCATATATACACATGCACACACATATATGTACACATATATACACAAATATATAAACATGTGTGTGTTTATGTGCATGTACACACACATAAGAAAGGTTTCAGCTAGAAAGTTCATATGGGCATTAGGGTGCAGCTGAAAAACAAATGTGAAGGTCTTTATTTTAATATTAACTTCAACTGATAAAATCATATCAGTTTCTGATGCTAAACTTTTGACAGTGCTAAGTAGTATGAGAAGAAATATGATCTCTTGAGAATTCAGTAGATGTGAATGTTGGAATCTCAGAGACAATCTCCAGTCTGCATCTCCAAAGGTATTGCTTCCCAGAATTATAGTTGAGGGCATTGTACTGGAAACATTGTTATTCCCATGACTCTTTTCTTCAGGGTTCTGATCTGTCTCCATTGGGGTTTGAGGGGAGATGGTGGTCAAGATGGTCGTGGTAGTTTGTCTCACCAGAGATAAAATGCCTTCTGTTTCTCTTTCAGGATGTCTGACTACTTGAACTAGCCTGAATTGCTTCTCTTTGAGTGCCAGTTAGTTGGCAGTCAGTGAGGTTGGCTGGTCCCTTCTGCACAGTAACTGCTTCTCCAGATGAAGGCCATGGTGATTGTATTGGAAGCTAACCCAGTGTGGTCTCAGGGATGCTGACAATACCAGGGCTTCCATGTCTATCTTTCTTTTAGTGGCAACTAGCCAGCACTTACTGCTAGTAGTGGTGAGGAAATTGAGTCCTTTCTTTACTATAATTTCTTCCCCAATAATGACCTTGAAGTCTGGGCAGAATAAAGTAAGCAAAGTCAGAAAAGAAATATAATTAATAATCAATAAAATATTTTGTATGTGTGTTCCATGAAACAAGTATTTTGCTACGTGACAAGGATGCAAAAGCAAGTGAAACTGAAAGAAGTATACCACAGTAAAAATGGAAAGAATCGTAAAAAAAGAAACCTAGCAAAACTAGTGTGATCCAAAGCTGAGTTGAAATAAAGAGAATCCGAACAACAATGTATAACATGATCCTCGTCACATAAATGAAAAGATGATTTAAAAGAAGTCAAAGCTGAGCAACTGGAAGACTAGCAACGCTACCGGAGAATCATGAAGCATATCTCCTTCCTCACTGAAAAAAAGCAGAAGAGTGCTGTTGTTGCTGTTGTTCAGTCGTTTCAGATTTTTCGTGAACCCACTTGAGGTTTTCTTGGCAAAAAAACTGGAGGGATTTCCTTTTCCGGCTCATTTTCCAGATGAGGAAACTGAGGCAATTAAGGTTAAGTGACTGGTCTAGTTTCCCAGCTAGTAAGTGTAAGTTTGCACGTGAAATCATAAAGATGAGTCTTCTTGATTCCAAGTTCAGTGCTCTATCCACTACATCACCTAGATGCTGTAGAAGACAATGAGGCCAGAATATTACATATATCATCAGTAAACGTTTGCTTAATTGTCTTTGTAATATTACACCTTATAGTGTAATTATAATGACCAAGTTTGTGTTAACAAATGAAGTGAATTTTTTCACTTCCCTCTCTTCATTGCCAAGGTAGAAATTTATGGGCATAGGATATTCTGTATATCATTTGATAAACTCCTGATGTCATTTGGTTTTTCTGAACTGTTTTTCCTTAATTTTCTTTTCCCAAATTTTGGTTTTAAGGGAAGGTTTGTTTGGTAAGTTAGGTGGGAAGAACATATTTGACAAAGAATGCGATGTTAAGACAATGTTATTTTTTTCTTTTCTTTTGAAAGCAAGGGATCTCAGAGAAACAGGGAGATCTGTTCCCAGTTTGGTTGTCTGAAAGCAGTCACTTGTAGACTAATGCTCCATTGGGTAATGCAGTGTTAAAAACTAATTAACACTGGGGCTGTAGTGTAAGACGGAGAGGAGAAGCTCATTCCCTGGGATTTTCGATTCAATCAAGACATAACATTTAAACTTGTTCAGTAGAGCTAGGTGAAAATAAGCCTTTATCCACACCCAGGGAACTCTGGTACATCTTTTTTGAGATGTCTTCTTCTCACAGACTGCAGATGCCACCCAGTAGGCAATGGAAGATACACATGGAGCAAACTGACAAAGAAAGTAGATGACAGCAACCTACAGTTTATTGTCTGATGAATATGAGGAAGAGTGAAGGTTAAAAGTGCTATGTGCCTTGAAATCTCACACAGAAAAGAACAGGGAGTTACATAGAACAGCTCGTTGAACACTTTTGGTATGCTGGTTTCCATTTCAGAGTTCTGTCACCACTCCATAAAGCCCTTGTGAGGCCCAGGGTGCTTTTGAAATGGGATTGTAACTTCTTTGGTTATAGATATGCCATTCAAAAGCTCCCCAGGTGGCCTCTCCAAACAGCCTCCCCTCCAGCTTGAAAGGGTGATTGCTAAGTGAAGTTAAGATACCCTAAGAAAGGAAGGAAATAGAATTTGACCACAAAAGGAAAAAAAAAATTGGTGTTGTAGGCAAACTGTCCAAAAGATTTAGGACGAGAATGTAATCACTCCTCCTTTGCCTCCTAACCCCTTTCGGTCAGTTAGCTGTTTTGTTTGATACCTTATGCCTCAATGACCCTAGGGGATGGGTGTGTGTGTATGTGTGTGTGTATATATATATATATATGTGTGTGTGTGTGTGTGTGTGTGTGTGTGTGTTTGTATGTATATACATATTTATGCATATGTCATATATACACATGTGTATCTCTTTGTGCATATACATATGTGGGATATGTACACATATACATATATACACATATATGCATGCATAAATACATTTGTCATTCAGCTAAGCCAGATCTCTGTATCCCCTGTACATTTCATGGATGATTTTCCCCCAAGAAAACTATAAATGTTGACTTAGTCCTGACTTCATGGATTTGATGAGAAAGAAAATAACAGGCTGTCTATGTTGGTTAAACAAAGAATCAGCATGCCATAATGGAAAGAACACTGGATTAGAAGTCAAAAGACCGAATTTGAATCTTGGCTCAGTTGCTTTTGCCTGTGTCCCTTAAGTATTTCACTTAATCTATGATAACTGGCTAAACAAATTGTGATATATGAATGTAATGAAATATTACTGTGTCACAAGGAATGATGAAATGGGCAATTTCAGAGCAAGCTAAGGTCTTTGTGAATTAATGCAAAGTCAAGTGTAATTAATGAAATGTAATTAATGCAATTTAAAGTTCTACAGAAGTAGAACAATTTATATAATGATACAATATTATAGAGAAAAATAACTTTGAAAGACTTTAGACTATGATCAATACAATGGTAAATTAGGAATCAAAAAGAATAAAGGTGAAACATACCATTGACTTACTGACAGAGAGACAATAAACTTAAAATGCAGGAAAGATTTTAAAAAATAGGACATGATTCATGTAGAAATTAATTTTGGCAGATTATATATATATATATTTTTTTCTTGTCCTTAGCCTCCTAAATTTCTGAAAATAATGTTTGAATTAATATTCTCTAAAATCACTTTGTAACTTTAAATGCTACAGCCGCCTAATAGGCTCAACAATATAGATGACCTCAATACATTTTCATAAACTGATTTATTTATTAAAATTTCTATGCATTCAATCAACAAGAACTTCAAGAATTTCTGAGCATTTGGCCAGAATTAATAAGATGTTTTCCAGTGAAAAAAAGGCCTCCATCTTCCTGAGTTTTCCCATTGTATCTGGCTCAACTAGCCTTTCACAGATGGAACATCTAGCAGACTGGACTTTCATGTGAATTTCAGCTTTGAGACCTGACAACTGTATGGACCTAAGCAAGTCACTTAACTTTTTAGCAAGTCACTTAGTTTTAACAGGCAGTACAGGGCTGCAATCAGAGGACCAGGGGTCAAATCCCCATTTTACCTAAGTTGTTTGCTATTTATCCATCTTGGGGAAGTCATTTAATCTCCTGGGACTCAACTTCCTCATATGGAAATTGAGAAGATTGGATTAGATGGCCTCAGTTACTTTCCTCCATTTAAAAGAAGAGGAAGGAGAAGGAGAAGGAGAAGGAGAAGGAGGAAGAAGAAGGAGAAGAAGAAGAAGAAGAAGAAGAAGAAGAAGAAGAAGAAGAAGAAG